>NC_091821.1:241855992-242003492 GCF_038994185.2 Dermacentor albipictus | reverse complement strand
TATGAACGCGTCATTAACAATATACTGCAACAAACAATGTAATAACGACGCAGCGTCACACCATCATGAGCTCCACGTAGCATCTCTAGTACCAAATTAGTACTTACTATACGCCGCGAGTAACCATGGTTTCGTAGCATGCATCTGTTGGCATTAAATGTTGCTTTGTTGTTTCAAGGTCAAGTGAAGCAACACTTGCGCTGTAAGAAATGTCACTGTAGTGTTCTCCGGTTTCAATTTGACCTCGTGTGTCTTGCTTTTATGCACCCGACTGGTGGCGGTGTTTTATACTATTCAATCTAGGTGGGCGGATGTTTTTCGCCTGAATCTCACCGCCAACTTCCCACGTGCTACGGACTGCGTTATAACTGCCCTGATAACTCCGGCACCTCAGTGGAGCATATCATCATAGAACGCCCTTAATATGATCAACAGTGGGTTCGTCTGCGTGACTATTTCAAGATCATTTGACGGACACCCTCTCACGCATGGACAAGATGTTTGGACAGTGGTCATGCCCTGATAAACTGATGCGTGCCGTGAGGGCCCTCCCCAATTTTTTTTAGCGGACGCTAATCTTATGGGCTGCCTATAAGGGACATCACTGTTTTGTCCACCCTACATTGTGCTTCTTTTTTAACGGGCTTATCTCGCGAACGTGTTTTTCTTATATACAGCGCGTGTATGTTTTCCATTGTTTTGTTATGTTTTTACTTCAACCACATTTTTTTTTAATTCTACAAAGTTTACTGAAATCTTATAGCTACGGATGAACTAACTGCCCAGGTGGATATCATTAGCAAGAAGAACCAAATCAGTTCGTTCAGTAATTAACATAATTACAATAATTTACAACTTAGTTACTAACTTCATGGTGCATGTTCCTATTAGAAAGTTGGAGGGAACCGTAATAACAGCAAAGCTCCGTGTATCTACATTTCACGATGGCCCCGTTAACTGAAATACCTGGCGTCATAGTGATAATTCATTTTACGCGATTACGCAGGCGACACCGCAAAACACTTATCTTTGTCCAACCCCTACGTGACGTAAAAGTGTGGCGCGAAATGAAACAGCCGTCGCACTTCCCTCTTCTCACAATGTTATTCCGACTGGTGCTGTGCGAAACTCCCGATTGGATGCATAATCACTTCGACATCGAAGGCGAGACCAACAGCTTTATGACGCCATGTAGCCGAGCTTCGTTTTGCGCCCCCCTACCAAGCCACAGAGAGGTCGAACCCACGAGCCACGTTTCGCTGCATAATAATAATATAATATTTGGGGTTTTACGTTCCAAAACCACTTTCTGATTATGAGGCACGCCATAGTGGAGGACTCCGGAAATTTCGACCACCTGGGGTTCTTTAACATGCACCTAAATCTAAGCACACGGGTGTTTTCGCATTTCGCCCCCATCGAAATGCGGCCGCCGTGGCCGGCATTCGATCCCGCGACCTCGTGCTCAGCAGCCCAACACCATAGCCACTGAGCAACCACGGCGGTTTCGCTGCATCATGTGCGCAATCAGGTAAACTGGAGGAATAATGCGACGTCAGTGATTTTGGCCTATATAACCATACTGAAGTGTAGAAACACGATACTAGACTTTTATGACGATTTCCTTCACCATTCAAGTGCAAACGAGCGTCGTAAGGCTTATCATAAGAAGCCGATGAGAATAAGTAAATGTAATTATTTTTATTAGAGAACAGATTGCTCTAGCTTTACTGCAAATGGTGCCCACCTGGGCACATATGTCATCTATAGTGACGTAATTCAAGTAACGTTTGTAAGCATTTTTAAAAGTAAGTGTTCAAAGAAAGAAAAAAAGAAACAAACACTGTATGTATGCATCGAAAGGCTTGTGGAGGAGTCTTTCAAAAATTCTGTGTAATGGCTGACTGTGCTTTCGATGCTGGTGCCTATTGATACATTATATGTGTGCGAATAGTGCTTTTTTATTGTTTTCTTCTTTCTTTTCCTTAAACACGTAGGCGTGGGATCAAATACCGGCCGCGGCTGCCACATTACGGTGAAGGCGAAATGCAAAAAAAAAAGAAAGCGCACGTGTTTTTCTTATATACAGCGCGAGTATGTTTTCCTTTGTTTTGTTTTTACTTCAACCACATTTTTTTTATTTTACAAAATTTACTGAAATGATATAGCTACGGATGAACAACCTGCCCAGGCGGACATCATCTGCAAGAACCAAATCAGTTCATTCAATAATTCCTTCATTCAATAAAGAGACCGAAGGCACGGTAAAAAATCCCAGGTGGTCAAAACTAATCCGCAGTCCGACTCACTACGGCGTGCCTCATGCTCATATAGTGGTCGTGGCACGTAACATCCCAGAATTTAATTTTAAAACATTCTTTCTTTTTTTATTCTTATTTTCATAGCCGGCTCTGACGTGGCCTACCTGCCCATGTTTTTACTTCTAAAGAAATAACACTAGAAACTACGTGAGGTTGTCTCACCATTCAACCCACGCTCCTGGTCTCGCTGTTCGCGAAGTAGTAATGTCATAGAATGTGAGCCGTTACCGCGAATCCCTAAAGCGCCCAAAAGGCGCGCAAGCGGTCGACGCGAACCTGGCTGGCGTCTCCTCTCGTTTATGTTTTTGTCTTGACCCTGCCTGATGCGAGTCGTGGAGTGAACTGCGCTGATTGGCCAGCCGCAAGTTTAAAAACTCTCTCTGCGCGAGCTCTGGTATGCAAATTAGAGCGGTTGAAGGGATGATGCACGGGTTGGCGAGCGCAGAGCAGCCAGCTGTCCAAGAGGGGGGCAGCCGAATCATATTGTCATTAGTGGTGCACGGCCGCGTTGCACGGCTGATGAGTGGGTGCCGGGCATTTCGGGCACCCTTTCCGACAGCACGGTGGCCCGGGATCGATCACACGAATGCGCAGGCAAAGGAAGGAGGGGGAGGGGGTTACTTGTGCTGCCCCATCTCCCCTTCCTTCATTGCGCAGCCACTGGAGCGCACGGCTACGCCCGGGGCCCGATTAAACAACAACGGTAGCTTGTCTCTGTAGCACCCCGTGTAGGGCACATAGCTGTTGTCGACCAGCCGAGGAGTTTTCGACCACCTGTCAGTGAATATCAGGTACGAAATTGTGAAAATGCTGTATTGATAATTATTCAACTGGGATAAACAGAGCACCGTAAGGGTGATTGCGGACGATATTGATAAAGAAATGATGCAAGAAATACAAAGCTGAGCATCACGAAAAACACGTCAATCAATAGCGTATTAAATCATAAAGTTAATGCTTCGGTAATAATAAATAACAATCGATAACGTGCATAGGACGACGGCACATGGCGCCTATTTTCTTTCTTTCTTTTTTTTTTGCTACCACTTATTTGCAACTGAATGTTGAACAAAGCCAACATCTCTCAAGACAACAACACACAATCAGTGCTATAGAATACCAACGTTATTAGTACAGGTATGCTTAAACGTGAGTGCCTTTTCAGTGTTTTTCTTTTTCTTTTTTTATGTCAGGTGTACAATATGTGAGCAGTCGAGCCAGTCTAAAAAATAAGCGATCAACAGCGCAGTAACAAGTGAAGCCTATAGACTCGGAGCCAACGTTTCGACAAGAAGACTTCTCTTCGACATGGACAAAGACGCTAGCTAAAATGCTAAAATGCTAGCTCCAGGCTGAGGATTGCCTTTTTTTTTCAGCCAAGCGTTTATCAATCTAAGTTTTCGCTTTGCTATGTCAGTTTCATATTGTGGCAAGTAAGCCAGTCACTCCGACTACCGGTCTGCACTTAACGCATCGACTTCATGAACGCATGACAGCTACGAGTGGACACTTCACAAGCACGGATAAATTTCAAAATCCGCAATGCCTCGTTCGCGTGCAAACACAATCCACCACCCCACCTAACACGCCAGGTTGCAAAATTTTTCCACGCGTCCAACAAAGTACCTCTCAAAAGCCCAGCGAATGCTGCTGCAAGTCAATTCGACGTCAACAATTTTTTTTTGTCTCAACGAGAAAGTCGCGTTGCAAAACGTGTTTTTCTCTTTAAGAGACGGGGTCGTGTTTCTGCGCAAAGCGTTTAGTCGTACCGAGGCAACCACCGTGCAGTTTTCGCAAGAACGACGATGAGCTTGACAGGTTCGGGTAAACAGAGCCCCATAGAACGAGATCTTTTTTTTTTTGTATGTGTGTGTGTGTCATGAAAGTGCGAAAGAAATTAGCAGGCAGGGCAAGTACTGCCGATGCGAACGCTGCGTGTGCTACTGGGACGTAGAAACAGATCAGCAATTCGGGAGTCACCACAAGTTCAATTTCCTGCTGACGCCTTAGCAAGTCACACCGCGTTCCTCCTCGTTCATGTCCACCGAAGAAAAAGGGCCCATTGCAACCCCGTCGGATATTAGATTTTTCTCGCTTCGCACTGATGCACAATTAAACATGGTTGACTTCCAGGAAAGGTTAACCGCTGCCTCACAGCTACAATGTTTGGTCGCGCGACACTTTCTGTGCCTTTCAAAACTTCACGCACACGAAATATTGCACTCATAGGTCCTTTCTTCTCGTTTACTACAGAACGAGGGTCTTGAATCCGGCAACATCGATGCCTTCAGGCAGCATGTGTGGGTTTATTGACCGGTTGCCTTAACCCAAAAAGATCGCGTACTCGTGACGCCTGCGGCAGAAAGGATGCTCCACATCCGCCGCCAAGGTTTGTGAGTGCTGGTGCTGGCTAACACTTCCAGGGTTCTACTAGGAAACATAAATACCCCAACAAAGTGGATGGGGAAACGGCGCCGCAGTATCTCAATTGGTAGAGCACTGCACGCGTAATGCGAAGGCTGTGGGATCGTTCCCCACCTGCGGCAAGTTGTTTTTTCATCCGCTTTCATTTCCATTCATTTATCGTTTCTTTGTTTCATTTATTGAGCACAAATAATTTTCCCTATGTTGTCCTTGATGTCAGTGTTTGTTGGCTTCTTACGATATGACTAATAAAAATCGGGCCCCTCGGTTAACCCCCTTTCTTCTCATTTTAGACTCATAGGTGTATGTTGCCTAGCCCTCTTTCTGCATATTTTCCTGCTTCTTTTCATTGCTTTTTTTCGTTTCCTAGCAGGGAAAGCAAAGTGATTTCACTATTATGGTTCTTGTGCATCACTGCCGTGAAGCACTACGTATAAGCGAAAAAAAAAAAACTGAAGGGGGGTGGGGTCTATGATTAGGGATGAACAAAATGCAGACAGTACGAGTAAATATTTGATTATGCTGTCCAAGGTCAGCAATGAAGTGAAAAATTCGAAAGTGACTTAAACATACTGCGAACCAAAATAAAGTTCATAGTTACAGCAAGTGACGATGGATGGATGGATGGAAGGTAGGAGCGTTCCCTCTGAAACGGGGTGATGGAAGTTGCCACCATGTTCAGCTTATTAATTTTGTTTACCTGTGTTGTAGGTCATTAAAATTTGCCATTTTCTTTAAATACGGCTTCCTACAACATTAACCTTATGTCACTTCTCTGCTTTTGAGCCACCAATCTTCCAATCGCTTTTTGGTAATTTCCACCGCATATTTATTTACATGACTATTGTCATCTCTAAACCCTAGGGCCTCAGGAAGCGTGACTGTGCCCGCATCGACATCGGTATGGATACCATCAGATTTTAGTATGAGGTGTTCTATTCTTTCTACAGATTCACCACACACAGTACATGTGTCTTCTTCTTCGTTAAACTTCTTTCTATAACTGCGCGTTCTAAGACATCCTGACCTAGCTTCAAAGACTAGGGCACTGCTTCTTGAGTTATCATAAAACACTTCCTTCCTGATCTGCTGTTTCCAGTATCGGTATAGTTCAACACGACGTGCAGATATGAGAGCGTGGTCTATGGCAACACAATAATTTTATGCGAAGCATATTACGAGGGCTCAACCCAGCTCCTCAGGCGCGGCGGTGACCATGAAATCACGTGACACCGTGACGTCACGACAGAGGAGAAGTGGCTTTGGCTCAACTCTTGCAAGACGGGCTGGGTGGGAATCGAACCAGGGTCTCCGGAGTGTGGGACGGAGACGCTACCACTGAGCCACGAGTACAACGCTTCAAAGCGGTACAAAAGCGCCTCTAGTGAATGCGGTGTTGCCTTAGAAACGCGCTGTTTCTAAGGCGTGCGTCTCTTGCTCAGGCGCACATTTCGTTGCCGCGCCGAACGCTGCTTTGCTCGACGCTCACCGCGTCCAATGCGGGGCGCGTAGTCGCCGCCCTGTAGCCCATTGTCTTACACCCCTTGGCGGGTCGACGGGAACGCTGTCGCGTTCCACTCTTGAAGGCGAAGAAGTAATGCATGAGTTGTTTCTTCGTCTAGCCGAACCAAATATAGCCAAGCAACAGCAGTTCACCAGGCTAAACAGAGGTTCAACAACTAAAATAAAGGCTAGTATGCTTCGCATCCTGGGCTTAACCTTACCTAAGCCACAGCCATTTTTTCTTCTAGTTGTCCTTATTCCAAGACAGGAATTGCGAGAATGTGTTGCTGCTGGAGGAGTGAATTGTGTGGCCTTAGTAGAAGCCTTCAATGTTTAAAGAAATGCTGTATTATGTGTCCCGGCATCCGCATCACGAACTTCATAGCTGGTTCATGTTTTATACTGAGTTCATCGTTTCTTATGGACTGAATTAAGTGTAACTGAGTGCGCTTTTAAGGCTTCATGCGCGAGAAAGCAATTACAAAGTGCGCAAGCAAAATATCTAAAACTGCTTGTCAAAGACAAGCTAACCTCCCTAACTACAAGGACATAAAACGCAAGTCCATTGTCGGCCGGCCGGCAAACGCTTTCACGTTCGTGTAGAATTTTCGCAAACTACCTTTGTCACAATCTTTCTTTCTTTCTTTCTTTCTTTCTTTCTTTCTTTCTTTCTTTCTTTCTTTCTTTCTTTCTTTCTTTCTTCCTTTCTTCCTTTCTTTCTTTCCTTCTTTCTTTCTTTCTTTCATTTATTAGTTTGTTTCATTTTTTGCCCGCGAACAGGTTGTCTGCAGCAGACAGTGCTCTATATTTTTGTTGCAGAAGGCCGGCAAGTCAATTCGCTTAGAGTGCGGGAAAGGGCGCAGTATATTTTATTTATTTATTTTTCTGACCATGGCTCTCTTTCACAGATAGAAGCACAATGGCGCTAAGCTTAAAACGCAAGCACGCGTATACAAATATAGTTCATTCCTTGATGATGATAACTCGCGCCAATGCCTTGGCTCTGCAAATGTACTTTTTTGCATTACCGCCAGAGGTAGACGTGTACTGAGGAACAAGGGAAATGTAAGTGAGGATTATCTTGTGTGCAGTAGTTCCCGACTATGATGCCGGTCATTCTGACTTTCGAAGAGAGTCACTTTTGCCTTTGAGTTCACGATTTAGTTCAAAGCGAAAGCTTTCAAAGCGCTTGCGATGAGACCTCGCATAAAGTAGTGTGCTGACGCTGCGGTCTCCGGAGTCGAGGTGGTATAAAAGAGTCTAGGCTTCTAAACGAGTCCATCCCAACAAGTAGATCAGCTCTACCGAGTACATATATATATAAATAACCCCGCGACACGGCTCTATATGGCCAGTCCAGGTGCCAGCGCGTTAGCCTTGGGATTTCTGCGACATGCGGTAAAATGACAGTTGCTTGTAATCAAAAGCTTCAGGTAACCTACATCACTCTACCTGTAGTGGTGGGTACATGGGGCTATGACGTTCTACGGTTGAGCAAGAGGTGAGGTATTCGGTTACCGCGGCGCGGCATCTGTATTCTGATAGAATATATTAGAAAAGCGCCTTCGTGCTTAGCATATCAGGGAAAAGTAATGTAACTCCCAAAGTTTTTCCTTGTGGATGGGTGGGGGAAGATGAGGTCCGGGCGGTTGGAGAGGGCATCTACTATACTGCTTAGCCTCTGGTGATGAGCATGCCACCTTTCACGAATTAGAGTAAACGATTTTGTAAGTTTTCCGACATACTGCCTAATAAAGGGGGCAAGGCAGTAATGAGCAGGCTGTCTGGTTAAGAATGCGGCATCTATGCGTATCGCATCCTTTGATTGATCAAAAGAAATGGAGATGTGAAGCCATTTACTTTCGTCCGCTTCACCCGTCCACAGCTTCACGAAAAAGGAGCAGCTAGAAGCACAAGCGATAGTGTAATGGCTAGTGCGCTGAGAATTAGTTTATTTGCCAGAGCAAACGGTCGGGCTTCTTTCGGGGTCTGTAGACGAGGGCGTTTGATTCCATCAAAACGGTCGTCATCTGCGCATAGTAATGAACCGACACATCAAGCATGCACACGAGATCATGCCTAACAGAAATCCGATCTACGAAAAAATAGTGCGAAAGAGCGCCAGACGCAAATTCGTTGAAACTAAAAAAAAAAGAAAAAAAAGAGTGAACAATCGATACAGGCTCTCCGTTTCTTATTCATGATCCGAGACCCCATCCACTAAGTAGTTCGAACGGCAGTGTGCTTCACAGCACCACGCAGCGGCCAATCGCGATAGCGACCACATTACTTACGAACGGCCAGCCAATAGCAAGCACGTTCGCACGAACAGACAGCCTTGCGTGTTCTGGTCCAGCTTTCTAGAAAGGAAGGAGTAGCTAAAATAATTATGGGCTGTCATCAATTTGTAATTACAGGAGAATTTTCAGCGCAAATAAAATTAACTGCAGAACCTGTTCAAGCTAAAATACGCGACTAGCTTTGAAGATTCCGCTCACTCGAACGCCGTTTCGCGCACCTGTCGGGAGTAAAGTCTTAAATGAAGTAATAAATAGAAGCGCTGCTATTCTAATTAGGAAATCCTTAGGTAAAAATTCAGAGGGGAGGGGGACAGTCCAAGAATATTACATCAACGCGTCGGCGAAGAATTGGGACCAGAGTAGAGCCAGGTACCCCTATTTATCGCGCGCATTATTTAACGCGTGCCGTTAGCCCACAATTTGAATTGCAATCGCAGAGCACGTACGCGGGCGCAGGCGGGCCAACAACGAGACGGCCCCGTGCCCCAAATATATCGCAGCAGCGGCGCTGTCGGCGGTATTCCTCTCTGCATCACTTTTATTTCCTTGTTTTCCGCATTCTCTTTCTCTTTCTTTCCAAGAGGGAGGGGCAACTCGTGTGTCAAATAAAAGGCGGGCCGGCTTCGGCACAAAAGGTGCGCATCGGCGGACCTCGTCGCTGGGCGGCCGCCGGGCGCTAACTTGATTTCGCCAAGTGTCCGAGTAGCCGAGACAGGCGCAATTTTTCGGGGCGCCGCTGAAGCGCCGTCTCCGCCGCGCGGGAGAAGAGGAGAGGAGGCGCCGCGGAGCGGCCACGGTGTGCGGGGGAGGAGCAGACCGTGGGGGGGGGGGGGGGGGGGGGGTCAGGGGAGCGCCCGAAAGGCGCTGACAGGCGCACAAGGTCCACCATCTTGAGACGACCTGCCGCCGGCGCCGACATTCGGCACCCGTGAACTGCCGCGTCTTCGTCGGGTGTGCGGGGAATAAACAGCGCGCGCGGCGCCCAGCTCGCAACTCGCGCCGCCGCTCGAGACCTTTCGGCGCCCGCTGTTCTGCGCAGTCAAAACGCGCCCTCCCGGCGTCCTCCCGAACAATTTAAGAAAGCCCGGCGACGCGCCCTCCATGCTAACGCTCTACTTGCGCTTGCCGCCATGTGCTCGGCATGTTTCGACGCTCGCCATGCACGGGAACGCCGTGCAGCGAGCTCCTCGCGGGAAGGCGCATTCGACGCTGTTCCCGGAGCGCGCACTGTGACGGTACCGAGAGCGCGAGCACGTATACTGTATACATTCGCGACAGGCGCGCTGATCCAGAAGCCTTGTCACTTGCGTGCCAGCTGCGACGCGTACCGACCGCTGAAATTAGGGGATCTGATGCAAAGTTATCGTGCTCCAAACATATTTCGTGCGCTGTTACGAGAAGCAATAAAAACCAGATCTTAAAAAAAAATCAAGTAGATACGATGCGGGGGAATGTCTCATGCAATGGCTACGTTTCTGCGCACGAGACTTTCTGCGTGAGAAAGAATGCGTGTGGTACCATTGTTCCAGTAAAAAAAAGGGCAGCTCAATTATAAACCAACCGTGATCATATGTATCCCCCAAGTTCCGCTTTCCTGCTTATAGCATATTACCGTTGTTATATCGACTAGATGTAAAATGATATGATTTTATGGAGGGAATATAAAAAAAACTACAATATCACCTTTTGTTTCATGTAAAATCCTGGCAGTAAAAGCTCTGTCTGCTCAGAAACGTGGAACAGCCACATCGCGCTGGTCCAGCAGTTCTCTTGAGAAGGTATTTATAAAGTTGAGATCCGAAGATGCACAAGTAGTGCAACGAGAAATGTGATGTGATCAGCACAGATCAGCAATGAGCAGTGCCTTAATAACCACTTATCCCACTAATTATTAAGCGATGTGTAAAAGATATATAAATTAACTCCCTAAATTTAGATAAGACTCTGTACCTTTAGGCAGCAACATAAAAGTTAAGTTTGAAGTTTACTTCAGACAACGAGAAAAAAATGACAGCCGTTCCACTCTGTCAAAATGGAATGGCAGCGAAAGCTGACGACAGTCAAAGCTCTCAAACGAAAAGCAAAGTGCTTTCGCTGCCATTCCATCTTCACAGAGTGGAATGGTGCTCATTTCTTGCGTTGTGAGTCTGGCGAGTCGCGATTGTCGTTTTCGTTCAGCATCGCGGGAACGTTCCTCGTCGGTGATCGTTTCGCTCCGGCTCCATTTACATCCTCGTTGCTGTTCCCTCCGGCGCTCCTCGTACGCATGTTGTTCTTCGGGTGTACGAACAACACGTGCCCGCCGCACCGATAACGCAATTGTTTCTAGCTCCGATATCTCACCTTCTTATATACTTAAATAACCTTCACGTCACGCTATTGAACACGGCCAGCGTTCAAATCTGTTCCGCATTTTGACATCTGCGCCACCGCATTGTACCCGTATGGGTTTGTCAGAAATCGCAAAGTCCGTTTCTGTTGCCGGACGCCAAAAAAAAAAAACTACAGAAGGTTAGCGATATACAGCTTTCGCTGTAAAAAATGTGCAGTTGCCTTGGGGGACTGCGAAAAGGCAAGAAAGCCTCCCCCGAAAACCCAAATTCACCCCCAAAATGGCACAATGCTCAGTGTTACAATGTCACGAAGGCTATAAAAGCGCAGAAAAAAGAACCGTAAGACACAAGAAGTATGTCAGTACAGTAGCGCTTTTGTTCATAAATATGCGTAAGAATTATTACATTTAAGTCACAAAAAAAGTATACAAGTCAAACGAAAACGACCGCTAACTTAACGCAGGAAAACGACAGCGGAAGATCGATTTTTGCGACTTCCACATGACACAAAGTGTAAAAAAAGAAACAGCAAATACGTTTTTACAAACATGAACCATGACACAAGGTTTATGTTTGTATTGATATTAAATATGAATGTACCTTCCTTTTAAAGAACACGGTATGAGCCGATCTCCTAAATCAAGGTATAGCTGCAAAAAGGGTGTTCGTTTAAAAAATGCGGAATCTGATAGCTTAGTCTTTCAGGGCCGTAATTGGTGCGTGGTTTTACTTTTTTATAAATCTGATGGCGTAGGTAGTGGCAATGTTCTTTCGCAAGATGTCTTTAAAAAAAAAGAACAGAAGGATTACATTTTACTTGGTAGTAAATGACCATCACCAATCTTTTTTTTTATGACGATTCTAATGGTTTCTACTTCATGGTTTTTGTTTTTTTTTTTGAAAACGGGTGCCGTATGAAACCTGTGTGGTACTCCTTCTATTAATCGTATAGCTTTCTTTTTAAAGACTTGAATTCTATCTGTGTTTGCTTCAGTACTATTCCCCCACACAAGAAGACAGTATAGTGAGGGTGCTAGTGAACTATTGTATAATCAATTAATTTTTTTAACCATTGTGGCAGGCAGTTTTCGCAATTTACAAACAATACCCATAGATCCTGAAATACTGGAGCAGACGTAAGTAGTGTGCAAGGACCAGTCTAAGTGCTCTCGAAAAAGCACCCCAAGAAATTTATGTGCTGTGACGCGTTTAATTTTTTGCCCCTAAAAAGGTATGTTAGTTTCTCTTGTGATAGTCTTATTGCTATGTGTGTGTGGGGGGGGGGGGGGGGGGAATAAAACGTACTTTTTTTTTGTCAGTGCTTAGTTCTCGTTTATTATTTTTGAGCAAGTCAGACCTGAGCCAAAGATATGCTTGTTGTTCAAGAAGACTGAGCGCGTTACCAGAGAAGAATACGCTGGTGTCATGAGCGTACAGAATTATGTCAGGTGTGAAGTTTTAAAGGTTCGATCCGTTCATCGTTTCCTGCGCCGTCTCCTCAGAGTCCTGTTCGGTGAGGCGGGAGAATATGGTCGCACCCCGCCGCGCTCTCATGGATGTCGCGCGCATAGCGTAACCTCGTTAATCCGCGAGGCTATCCTCACCCCCCCCCCCCCCCCAAAAATAACATAAAATAAAATTGAAACCTTCTATTTCGATTTCTTTCCCCTTCTTGCTGCGTGTTCTTTACAGCCATTAATATGCAACCCCGCAGCCAGGCGACAGCGAGCTTCGCGCCGTTATTCTTTCTTGTTTCCGCTGTCTCACGCGTGTCCCCGACGAGACAGTACACGTTCATAACACAAGCACACGGCGCGCGTTCCGCACCGCTGGTGCAGAGTGGCAACAGTGACGCGTCCTTTAAGCGCAATGGAGGAGGCGGCAATTCATCCTCGGCGCCGGGCTGAAAATCCTGCGCCCTACGTTCTCTTTTATACACGTTAGTTCATCACCCCACGGGGGCCGGCGCTATACCGGCCGTCCGTCTCTCTCTCTCTCTCTCTCTCTCTCTCTCTCTCTCTCTCTCTCTCTGACGGAGGTAGAGGTAAGATGCGCGCATTATGCGGCAACCGCCCGCTGATCCGCGCGCGCGGTGATGCGATCGGCGCGCGAAATGTTGGCGCGTGCGAGGCTTGATGTAGGGGGGAGACGCTCGCCGCGCCGTGTGCTCAGCGGGTTAAATTTCGAGTAGGCGTCGCAGCCTGCGGTCGGAGGCCCGTCGTGGCGCGCTCGAGCGGTCGCCGTAATGCTGCTCATCCATCAGCAGCCGCGGCACATCGCGCGCCGTCTCTACAGCATATGGCTGCGACGCGCCTGCGCGAGCCGATGGGAACCGGAAATTAACGCGCCAGAAACAGGATCGCCACAAAGCAGGATAAAGCGAGCGCATTAGCGGACGGCGCCAAGAAGTGGGCTTCACTCGTCGTCTAATGAACTTGACCTCGAAACGCGCCGTCGCCTGCCCGCGAGACGCCAGGTCGCTGGGATCAAGCGGTGTGCGCGAAGGAAGGACGCAAGTGTGGCGGGACAACGCGGAGGCGCCTGAGAAAACTTCCAAGAGCGAACCACACCCGCCAGCACGCGCGCACGCAGTAGCCGGTCGTGCAAACGAACGACGCATGAAAGGAGTCGCATTCGCGCTGGAAACACCGTCTGGGACACGAGACTGCAATGAAGGTACTCCAGCTTTTGAGTGAAAATGACAGGACTTCCTTCTATGAACAGCTACCGTACTCGCGCTGAGCGCAGCGCGAACCGCTTTTCAGATGGAAAGCACCTTGATCATTATGTCTCAAATGGATACAATTCGTTTCGTCGACCATTCACAAATTGCTTGGGATTAATTTTGAAGAAAGAGAAAGCCTTAATTCCCATATTTTGGCACTAAATTACAGACTGGAGCGTCCCAATTTAAGAAGTATGACTTATAAGATTTTACGTGTCGTACTTTTTTGACAACTGACTCAGAATTTGTATTGTAACTTTTGTTTGAGGAGAAAAATTGGACTTCGCAATTACAGCGCTGGAATGAATAATCAGGCTAAGCCGAAAAAAGAGGAGCGGAGCTGACGGGCCCTTTTTCGCTTACCATCTGTGTACCATCAGTGTGCGGCGTATCAGTTTTGACCATCTGGGGTTCTCTAACATGCACCTAATTCTAAATAGACTGGCCTACTTGCATTCCGCTTCCTACCAGAAGGTGGCTGCCGTTTACGGTAATCGCACCCACGACCACGCGCTGAGCTTCAGAAGCGCCTAGCGCAATCAGCCGCCGTTGTAGCTTCTTTTCCTCTACATAGAAGCCCGTAGTATCACGCCGGTCAAAAAAAAAAAAAAAAGAACAGCGAAGGTTTTCAATTCGAACAAAAGCAGGGGTTTCGCGTGTGCTTTCAGCGCCCGACTTTCTAAAACTGAACTCCTTCGTTAGCTAATGAAGCCGTCAAGTTAAAAGAGAAGAAAGAAGACTAGAATGCGTTGCATGCATAAAACTGCCGTATACTGTCAGCGCCTGTGCACTGACAAGTGTCACTCGCACCAGCGTGATGCACACACACGAGGCGAGGAAACAGAACCAACACCGAACACGGCGCGGGACAGTCCCTGTGGCACCGAGTGCAATGCCGCTCATGGCCGTTCGACCAAGCAAAGCCCGAGGCACATCAGAGCCACGTTCGCGAACCTTAGGGACCATTGCTTGTCGCTATATGCATGTATACCGAGCTTCATGCGCTCCAAAGCCACGTGCTCCACTGTCCCCATTCGCGGTGCGTGCTGCACTGCAGGCGATGTTCGTTGTTCTGTCAGTCATTAAAATCTATCTCACTGCGGGGTGCCTGCGCCCGCATGTATGGCTATGTTCGGGCTCTTGCGAAAGAAAACGCAGCACAAGTTGCGCGGCGCTAACGGGTGAGTGCATGTGTAAAGAAAGTAGGTTAAATAAAAGAAAGTAGGCCACGTAATGCGCTCAGTTACTGCTCACTGCGCCCTTACCTAATGCAATGGCACCGGAGGGCGGTAGAGCTGTAGCTTCTAACTGCTGGCCTCTGCGCGTCGAAGCCTGCTCTTACTTCTTCTGCGTAATGCCCGCTAAGCAGCTTATCGTCTGGATTCGGGCCCCTGCGCCGACTGTGTCGGAAGATTTTTATTTGGGGACATCAGTTTTCTTTGCCACCTCCGGACGTGATCGTCACTGGCGGTTGCCTTTTGCAGTCCAATTGCGTTTGCGAAGTCCAAAAGAGGTGCTTGGCGCTCAATCCCATGTGTAAACACGGAGTCGCCATAAGCCCCTGTGACGAGTGACGTCCTTTCTGCTTCCGTCGCTTCGGTCTCTATCACTTTGTAGCGAACTTTCTCTCCTTTCGAATAAGTATGGTGCATCGTCACACGCCTGCGGCGTTCAGACAAGGTACCTAGCGGAACTCTGCATGGTTAAAAAACCATGAAGCACTTTGACGCATGGCTTCTGTGGAAAGAACTTTGCTTTTCTTGCAGCAGCTAACCTCAATTTTGACTTGAAGCATGGGGCAGAGTTCAAGCTCTGCTGTGTAAAGCGAAAGATGCTCTTTCAACTTAGCACGGTGTGTCAACAAAATAAAGGGGAAAAAACGAACAAGATGAAAAGAAAAGAAAAGAAAAGAAAAGAAAAGGAAAGGAGGAACTAAAATGCTCAAGGTGAATTTGAGAACACAGCTAGTGGTTAGTATTCCATTGAGGATTAAAGACAAACTTGCTGTGTATTGCTGGCACCCAAAGAAACATCTCTTTGGCTATCAGGAACTTGAGCTTGAGCTTGCAGAATGAGAAACGAGGGTATATGCACTGCGAAGAACAAGACGTAATCATTTAAAAAAAAATTTGCTGCCTCATTAAACTGCAAATTGGATGCAAATTCGTAGCGTAGTTTGAACGTCAAAAACAATGATAATCAAACTAAGAATCAGAATCGCTACTTCCACTTTTACCACACAGTTTGGTGAAATCTAATAAAAACAAGAAGAAATTAATGTAGACACGCTCACATGATGGACAGAAAATGTTATGCGAATAACTGAATATGTTTCCAGTGAGCAAACAAATTTCAACGGTCACGCGCTTAGAAAACTGGGCATACTAAATATAACGAATGAGGTTGGAACATTTGGTTTGATCCTGATTCAGCAGCATCCATATTTCACTCCGCCTATTTTGCGTGCAAGTGAGCATTAGAGAGAAATTGGATAACGTCAGGCGTTTCGAGTTCCGCCGGTAGAACGGAAATTCATTTTATTTAAAGCTGTCCCTGCTTAATTACCTGTGTCGAATTGAGGTATAGCGCACTAACTCAAAGCACCATTGCACCAAGCGAAATGCATGCCCTTCCTCGATAATTCCTAAGCAAATCCATCTTGTTTGTTTCCTTCTGGAGTTTTCAGGAGTCTGAAAAAGCAAGCAGCGCAATCTGCGGCTTTCATTCATAGTGAAATCACTATGTCGACAGTCAGAGCGGGAACTAGCTTTTTTGTTCCAGCTCAAGGCTCATGTTAGCAAGAAAGTTCTTACAGTACACTTGCTTGTAAGCGCAAATTCCAGCCAACTGTGATCTCGGACAGAATAAGTGGTGCGAGCGGCCAATGGCAAATGTCGCCTCCAAACATAAAGCTTGCGAATTCGGCGCCAGTTCTTTAAAAAAATGATTATAATAAAGCGCAGTGGCTGCGCACGTGCATCAAAAGAAAGGGGAAAAAAAAAGAAATGCGTCAACAGAACAAGCCTGCTCGTGCTACTTGTCAAGGGCTCGATCACTGGTAAAATCTTTGTCCTCTTGCCCAGACACCGCGATGTTTCGCTATGCGAACACATTGTAAGGAGACCTCGCCTCATCGGAATAGCGTAACGCCTCGGAGATTGCGCCAGTCTCCTGTAAGAAAACCGCTCGTCACACAACAGGCATTATCGCGGCTCGCGGCGGAGGAGGAAGCAAGCCGCTAAGTGTCACGAGGAGCCGGTGCTCGGAAAGGCGCATAGCCGCACGCCATGATTGCTCGGCATTGCGATCAATTCAAGCCGAAGGCAAAGAGCGGTAGCAGATAGAAAAACAAGCGCTCTCCTCGTTCACCGCAGCAAGCGAAATCAGCCTCTCCCCCACTTCTGCAAGCCTCCATCTTCGCCACCGTTTGCTGACTTTCTCCCCCGGCGCCCATGGCGGAAATGATGTGCGCTGCGGCGAAACCGGCAGCAAGAAAAAACGCGCGCCGCTCCTCGGTGCTTCCATGCGGTGGGGGCGGCCCCACGACTTGAGACAGAGCCAGCCATCCATCACCCGATGCCGTTTACCGCGATGGGCGCTTGTCCTCAAATTACGAACGGACAGCGGGCTGCCTCCCTCTCGGCCCGCTTCGGGGTCCCTGTCCACGTGCGGCCGTGGCCCACCCGTTGCCCGCCCGCCGCCTGATTGAATCCGCACCGGGCACGGTGGCCAATTTTCCTCCTCATCGCCGATCTCCGGTGGAGAACCCATCTGCGACCACCATCGAGCGCGCCCTGCAGTTCCCGTCGACCTTGCATGGCACGGCGTCGCAGCGGTTTTCGTCTTTCTTTTTTTTTTCTTTCTTGTTTCGGCACGCGAGTTTATTTTATCACCTGTAACCATGAGACGCCACAGCAGATTCCGGAGTATAAAGCACATTTTTCTTCTACGAGTCCTGTCCTGGCAGTGGCTCAAATAGCTCAGTTGGAAGCGTTTGTATCAACGTACTATAACATTTGATTAGCACAAAGTACAGCATAAAACACGAAGTTTCTGTTCCGTCTTCATTTAGTTGGACACGTAAAGGTGTCTTCATCCTTGGTAGTTTTTTTGTGGGATTACACATACCCTTGCTTCCATCGTAGTCGCCTAAATGGTTAAATAGCCTAAATTTCTCTTGTGCATACGTGCGTATGCCATCTAAAGGAACTGAGCGTCGAATGTCTACGTGACCAACTTGGTCAGCATATAGAATGGTCAGGTCCGCTACTTGAGTGGGTCGGACGCTATCCCCCGAGAAAACGTTGAATTAGGCAAAATATAGCATTTCTATATTGTAAGGCTGAGAACGTTGTGACCCTCATCTAAACACACAGGCACGTACGGAAATGCACACACACGCACACTGGAGACGAGTAGCGACGAATAGCCCTACTCGCTAAAAGTCGTCAAGCCTTAGATGTAGCAGGATTGCCCAGTGGGCGCAATGAGGACCCCGTACAGTGAAGACGTCTTACTTCCGTTCCGTCTGGTCCATTTCGCTTTTCGGTGGCCTTGGCGATTTCTCATTGAGACTTAGTGGTATGCTATCTAACTAAAGCGACATTTGAAATTGTGGAATCTTTAGCCCCACACACATTAAAAGGAGACGCTCGGCTAAAGCAATTGCTGCCAATGATTTGACAGATTACAGATTCGCCTGTAAAAAAATAAGCACAATATCTTGGGATTTAGCGCGCCAAAATCACGACGCGCTCATTAGGCACGCCGTAGTGGAGACCCCGGTTTAATTTTTGACCACGTGAAGTTATTTAACGCGCACCTAAATCTAAGTACACGAGCGCCTTTGCATTTCGCTTGCATCTAAATGCGGCCGCCTTGGCCGGGATTGACCTCGCGACCTCGAGCTGAAGCAGCGCAACGCCTGTAGCTAACAAGATTCTTCTTTGCGAAGGTGTGTGTTAAAAGACCCGGTCAAGATGTCCCTGTCAATTAACGGAAGCTCAAAATACGATGGAGGTGCCAATTCGGCGGAGCGAAAATCATTGCCAATATTGCTGCAAAGCTGAAACGAACAATGAAATGAAAAATGAAACGAACACAAATGGTTAACGTGCCTATAAGCGCAAATCGCATCACGAACGACATGCGTCCATCCCCGCCCTTTCTTCTATACGCGCTGGGCAGCTAACACAGGAATCTTACAAATTGAAAGTAGACTATAGCTATGTGTCAGTACCTCAATGAAGTCACCCCAATAATATTCGTAGGGTTAGCGACCAAATTAATACGCTGGAAGAAAGCGCCTGAACAGCAACAGGCGTTATTCTGGCGAAAGGGAGAAACATATTGCCACCGATAGTGCCGCTGAGTGCATATCAGGGTTAAGGCATGAAAAATTTAGATCCGCTTGGTCGTTTCGCAAGACATGGCAAACAGTACAATCCGTGGCGCGTGCTGTCATAACAGTGGAAGGCATGTGGTGTTTTGCGAAGTTTACGCAATGAGCAGGGACGGGCATGGCCTCTAGCTAAATGTAAACGTGTCATCCGATGGACTTTTTTTTATTCATAACACGCCCTATTCATTACTTTACCTGATTGTTTTCACGAAGTATTAATTATTATTGTCCACTGAAAGCAAAGTGTAGTCACACCCTGGAGTTAGGCCTCGCACAGCCGTCTTTCCCAGCGTCTGTTTTTTTCTTTTCTTTCTTTCCTTATTAGAACATAAAACATACATTCAAATATTTTGTCAGCCCGCCAAAGCAATGGTGCTGTTGAGCGGGACTGGGCAGGGCTCTGGCCCGAATGACACAGTCCTGTGCTCTAACAGAAGAAACAATAGGAAGAGATGAAAATAAAAAGTACAATAGCAAAATTAAATTTCTTGTATGTGCCACAAACAGTAACCTGTAGTCCGCGAAAACATCGATGCTTTTATGCGGACCACTGTGTGTTTGCCTTCAACAAGGCATAATAAAAGTACACAAGTTGCTAGTGAACCGAAGGCAGTGACGTAACAAGCTTCGCATGTCAAATGGTGCCTGTAAAATCCTATCGCCCAAGGAAGGCGGATGTATAACAGGGGAGTCAAAATTAAAATGTATTTCGTTATTATGAGCGCTGTGCTTACCCAGGCAAGAACCGAATCATGTTTGGGATACGGGCGGGTGAACAAGAGCCAAGTTCGAACAATGCGCGGCGGCGACGTACGTTTTCAATGCGTTGCTCATGCTGAGAGCGAGAGCCTGGGGTGATAGCAGCAAGGGCTTAATGTAGTACGTTACATTTCCGTGGAGGTAAAGAAAATTCCGGCAGAACCCATCTCACATGAATGTCGACATTAATGCACTTGGGATGAAAATGGGGTGATCGACACAATATAAAACAGGATGACACCAGTGTCATTCATTCCAAGTCGATTCAATTCATTCCAAGTGGATTCATTCCAAGTGGATTCGCCGTCCAAGTTCACCGGCTACAATTCGTAAATTGTGATATGTGCGGTAAATTAATTAATTAGGGAGTTAATTATAGAATTACTGCTAATTAGTTCAATACATATAGATTTCTCGTGCTTTCTGTGATGTCCGCCTCTCTGAATATTCCAGCTCAAGGACAACAGTTTTGTTACTGCAACAGTCGATATTTTAAAAAATTCCGCAAAACTTAAAAATGATCACCCCGTCGGGAATGTACGCTTTCAGCTGGAAATCCTGAATGACGACAATAAGCCAAATTTTACCCTGGTTCAGAAAACGACATCCCGTTCGTAAGCTACTGGTTTCTAAACATTACCCTTGTGATAACGAAAGTAAATATGAACAATTAGACGTAGCGGAGCGTGCAGGTTTGTTCTCGTATTGCTTGGCGGGTCCGTCGGAGCCGCCACTCCAACATTTTAAAGCAGGTCGTAGAATCGTGCCTGCATCACAAATAGAAGTTAAAAATAACGTTCTTCGGATACAGCGGCCGCAAAGAAGAGGCAAGCAATTCGCATATGATAATTATGACGCCGGTACATTGCCAGCAGCCTACATTGTAATTGCTCTTCATTGGAGAGCCATCTTGTCTACCAAGGCTCATGATTAGAACACAGATAGCGTGACCTTGAAGCGTAACGACTGCCGGGGAAAGGCAAGACTACTTTGTCACATAGGCATGCATGGTCACAGTGCACTTATTAGCGTGGTGTAAACGGCCCAACTTTCTTTGCTTCGACTTCTCTTACTTTCGTTTCTCATTATTAATCATCAAATTGTTTTCAGTGAAATTCGCTCCTGGTCAATCGAAAAGTTTCACAAATTTTCCCGCTGTTGGCTACTTCAGTTCAGCGTAATGTAACATGATACGCGGCGAAGTGGGAAACGGGAACACAGCGCACACACCGTGTACCTGTTCACGCGGAAGCATTGAGCAGACTGCACTTTTCAGAATGATTCCAACGACTGCGTCGTATTCACTCGAAAGAAAGACTACAAATTATTCACACTTTCCGAAGAAAAGAAAGTGACCCCAAAGCGTGCACCAAGAGCAGAACTATAATAGTTTAACCCATAAATAGGGGCACTTAGCCAATTGCCGCATGAGATGGAGAACACAATTAACCCTTGCCGATCGACCACCGCCCTCAGCCTCAGCAAAACAAATACTCCATGGACTGTCCACCGGAACGCTCGCCTCAATCACATACTCAAACCAGCTCCTTCTGACGCATGTATGCTAGCTGTTTTCCCGCGGCTATTAAGGCATGGGGATAACTGAGCAGTCATCTGTGACATGAGATGCAGGCGGTGCATCCTACATACATGGCGCGCTTTATAGTATGTCATATTTGCGATTTGAAGTACAGAGCTCATTCTAAGCGTGCAGCCGAGCTAACCGTTGCAGTGATTCCGGTCAAGGGACTGTCTGCAAGGTCCCTCTAAATAGGTCGCGAACCTTAAAACGAAAAGCGCGCCAAAACCTATCACCAAGGATATCAGTTAGTGGTGCACAATTGAAGCGCGACTAGGTGAGGGGGGAGGGGGGGAGGGGGCAAACACTAAAACTAGAAAACCTATGTGTAAAAAAAAATGCTCTAACGCTTTCAATCAGAATGCTGCAGCGTACGAGTAAATTTTCGGTTTCAGATCTTTTTCCTGCACTAAAAGAACAAACGTTATTCTTTTTCTGTTTCACAATTTATTAGTTCTTCCTTGGCGACCCCTACCAACCAGTGATTCTGGCGCAAGACTTGGCAAGTCTGTGCAAGCCAGCTATTATGTCGTGAGAAATGGCATTGCTCCCTTGAACGCGGCGGTCTCTCGTCCGAGTTTTTTTTTTTTCCTTGTGTGTTTCTTCAAAGTGTGGCGAGCGCTTCACTTCAAATTTTGCGTGACCGAGCGCACTGCATTCGTTGGCGAAAGAGGTGAGTGCAGCTTTTTTGTTATCGTGCAAGTTCCCGCTGCGGCATCCGACGCGCTTGTCTCGTCGCGCTATGTTCGTTTACTCTCCGTAATACAGGCTCTGAGTGTCCGACGGGCAGCAACGTTTGTAAGTGGAATGTTTTCTAAATAATAATGTGGGGCAATGTTGTCTGATAACTGCTGGATATGAACACACGTTGTCGCACGGAATTGAGAATGATTCTGTGAAAAGGATTAGCATAGGTTGCTGTGCCTTACGACTGTGGGCTGGCCATAGTACTTTTCATCATTGAAACATGTTTTATTTGGTAAGTTATATTGGTTGCACTATTCAAGACGAACAAAAGTGAAGTTGGTTTTGAAAGCTATTTGGTGGTGTCATTCATTTCCATCCTATTCGCTCACCTTCCTAAGGAAACTACTGGAACAATTGCCGTCGATAACAGCCTAATTACGTTCACATTAAGACATACGCCACTCCTAACATTTGACGACACTGCCGTTTCCGGTTGTGACGCCACTTCTTTCTTTTTCCTTTTTTTTTTCCTTGATGTTAGTTGTCCCCACGATGCGTAGATGGCGACGGTTACAACGAGCCCCATTTTCTTGACATCTGCACTTCTATGGTAGCTTCACTACCAGTTTACATATACCTTACTATCTGTCCCTTGCACAATCGGGGTCTATGGTCTATTGGCTCTCTGTGGTCAATGCAAACACAACAGCCAGCCAATGCAGCCAGAATTTTTTTTCCTCCTTTTCTTTTTGGCTCTTTATCTCGCTCGCAGGGGTCAGCGCTTCCTCTCTCTCTCTCTGTCTCTCTCTTCAGCCTGAGTACATTCAGCTTCGGCAGCTTTAACCGCATAGGCTGTTCCACCTGGTCGTGCTCAGCTTCTTGCACACGCACCGTGCAGCGAGCTTGCTATCTTTGCTATCCTCCGCTTTGGCTCGTCGATGCACTTTCGTGCCCCCCCCCGTGCACGTCACCCACTCTCCCCCGCCGCCTTCTCGCCGCTCGCTCGCCAAAAGCGCACGGGGAGGTGCAGAGCGGGGCCTGCTCGACATGGGAAGAACACTCGGCCGGCTCTCAACCCGATTACCTTTGCGCACTTTTCTGCTGTTGCATCGACCGCACTTCTGCAGCAGCGTCTGCAGCGCCGAGAGGAGAAACCTATCTAAGCAGACAACGAGCTGGTACAAAAACTATTTCCGCTTTATAGAAGCCTGCTCCTCGCTTCGCTTGCCTCTCCTTCCGGGAAGCATGCTCACCGGTTCTCTTTGTTTGTTTGTCTGTCCGTTTGTCCATACGGGAAAGTGCTCAGTGGGTGAAACTCCGCTCCTTCTTTCGCTCTTCTGGCGGAGAAGAGAAACAAAGAGGCAGCGATAAGCCTAAATTTGCAGCCAATATTTGCAACGCCCCGGAGGAATCCACGAGCGGAGCGTGCGCGCGTGGGTAATACAACCACTGGGGTGGCGCCGGCCCATTTGCGCCGACAGTCGGTTCCGATTTGCAGGAGCTGCACTAAAGTGGCCGACCGAAGGCGTTGTTGCACTTAAACGAACGCTCGCCTCACAAAGCGAGCCACCTTTCCCCGGCGTGATTTTGTTTGGATATTGTATGACGTCTGCTCGACGCAGACTTCTGGCCGGCCGCCCTTTGAGAAACCGAGTATCGTCCTGCGTGAACAGAGTTCTGGTGGATATACGCAGTTCAGTATTTTATTTTCTATATGCAGCGTTGCGTTTGTCCTCTGCAATACAATTACCGGAACACTGACCTATCCATGCTCTTCGTGATAGGGTGACGAACTTTAAAGAAAAAATCGCGAGCATCGTTCCCTCGATACATATAACACGTTGTTTGCATTATGTCGCGTTTCTATTGTCGACGCGTACTGCTTCGTAGAAGAAGGCCTGCGACCCTGTGTGACAGCGACTGACGGAAACACCGGCTCTAGAAATTTACGTCAGCCCCTAAATCCATCCTTCAACGACAGCATTTAATAGCGCTTCTGCATGAGCGCGAAGTTCCTCTCTTTTTGTTACCGGAAAGAAAGGGGGGGGGGGAATAAAATAAAAATAACGGTTTCTCAAACACCCATCAGGCTGACGTAGACCACATTGCACAACAAGATAAACTGCTTACAGATGAGCCACCAGGATCCATTACTGCTCCCTCCATAGCTCTGCCACTCGTTACGAAAGAGCCGATATCTGTAATAGACTTGCGTGCCGCGAAAGTAAATGCTCGAGCGCGGCCTGACAGTGGGAACTCTGGCGAGAATCCACGGCTCGAGCGGTATCATCACTTCCAGGCTGAGTTCATTATGGCGCAAGTGACGAGGTCTATTTCGGGGCTTTCCAACTTCGCTTGAAGCGGCTGCCAACAAAAGGAAGGAGATTCTATTAGCCTAGTGGGTGTACTAAGATGTGCACATAACAGTCACATTTTTCTAAAGCTTCTTTTGAACGACGACTGGCATTTCCGAGTTCAAAATAGTTGCTGCGTTCTCGTACGTTTAATGCATGACAGCTAGCAGAAAAAAAAAATGTGGTCTGAGTATAGACACTACATTGAGGCGAATCTAGTGCACGTTAACAAGAAACATTACAGGATATTTCATTCTGGCTTTTCTAAATTACAATAAATGAATCCCCCTTAAGGTTTGTTAGAGGTCAGCGAGTAACTTAAAGAAGCAGAGAACTGATCAAAATGTGCTTTGGGATTATGGTCGAAAAAAAAAATGTTGTGCGTGATAGGGATATGACTGAACAGTAAAACGGGAAATTCCTATTTCGTATGGTAGCCGAACTTCATGATAAACTCCAACAAGTGATACGCTACTGTAAAAAAAATAAGATACCAATGTTTAAGCCCCACAGCCGGATTACAATATGCTAAACGTAATTCAACTGTTAATAAACGCACCATACTTTAAAAAAAAAAGGGTTCGTTTTAATTAAGTAGCACATCGGCTTTCCTGCATGCCGATTTGCACAGTGGCTCCGCGCAGCATTTCTGGCGATCGCCACTACAGCGTTCAAGGCCGAGCACTGCCATGCGGGTAGTAACAATGATGAGTCTCAGCGCGAGGCCCCTACCGCTTTGTAGTGTACGCGCTTTGCTCGGGCTTGTCTCTCTTTCTTTCAATCTCCCCCTTCCACTCTGTTTCTCTTTTTATCCCCCTTAACCCTTCCCCCTGCGCAGGGTAGCCAACCGGAACTACCTCTGGTTAACCTCCCTGCCTTTCTCTGCATTACTCTCTCTATCTCTCTCTCTCTCTCTCTCTCTCTCAGCGCGAGGAAGAGACGGCGCGCTTGCCTCATACCCGAACAACGAAATGTGCCCGCTGTTCGGACAATCAGTGTGGCTCCTGAGCGGTCCCAAGCCGCGGCAAAATGCGCGAGAAAAAAAAAATAAATAAAGAAGAAACGGGTATACACCGTGCCAATATAGTGAGAGGCGAAGGAGAGCAGACGGAGCGAATTATTTCCCCCCATCACGCGCGAAGCACTCCGCCGAGGGGCAGCCTCTCGCGATGAATCGATAATGCCCATCCTCCATTCTTCGGGGATTCCTCCTACCCGCCCCTTGCTCTCTTCCCTTTTCCCCTTCTTTCTTCTACAACAGTTCCATCGTTTTTTTTTTCCTTTTATTTATAGGTAAAAAAAGGCGCAGAGAGGGGGGGGGGGGGGGTCTGCTCAGAGAGCGCTGCCGTGATCTCAAAAGGAATGCCGTGGAACCTTAGCGATGAAGGCAAATTGCAGGCTTTCAGAGCACCGCCTCGCCTTAGCCGCCCATGAAGTGCTCGTCCTCACGTCAAACTGCCACCGACCGCCGCCAAGCAAAGTGACGGGCTGCGCTCTCGCCCCGTCGCCCTAGTAGACGTGCGCTTGACCAATGATGGCTTTGTTGAAGGCGACTGCGTCGCAGAAAGCCGCGCGCGTCTTACTACTACTATAGAATTTCGCCGTTATCTATCAAACACACCACCGTACGCGGTGCGATCGCAGTAGTTGTTTACAGAAATAAGTCTCCTTTAATTTAAATATGCTTCTTTATTTGTTCTGGCCAACTGTTACATAGACTCAAGCAGTTCCGGGAAAAGCACTAACATGCTCGCTATCGAAAGAGGGAGTATTCTTTGGCCTGATTACGCTGTCTACCGGAAAAAAAAATATAACAGATGCAAGATTGGGAGTGTCGTGTAGAACGTTAGCGGCGACCGCTACTTAGGTGCTGTCGGTCATGTCTCATTGGAAGACACAAATGTGGAAGACACAGGTAGAAAACGAGAACGCAGACATGAAACCAAACTTGACACGGGTGATTGCCGAGGATGCATCCACTGTAACAAGATCATAAGCGACAACATGCGTAAACAGCTCATCTAAAATTTACCATTCCCTGCACGACATTAAAATCTGCTAATTAGGAGGTGCTTTTCCTCAGTTACTACTTGAGAGAGTTCAAAAATGTGCAGTTTTGTTTCAATGCCGAGGATCGAGAAAATTTGGAGCATTCACGGGGATGTCATCTATAGTGATTCAAGATCTGCAGTCAGAGCATTTGAAAAAGGCACCGTTTCCAAACAGGCCCTCAGACTTATTGGGGGCAAGGCAATCACGCACCACTTCATTTATTGGTTTCCGGCACATCAGGGTCAGATAAAGGGTGCTCCTCCCAACCTCAACGACTCGGCTCACGGGGCTGCGCGTGAACTTGCCCACCGCGCTACCCTCGACCAATCGGAAGCCGACTCCCCAGAGAACAGGGACACGCCCTCCACCTACAACGAGATTACCAAACACTACTATCTCAGCCGTAGAACCTACTTTGTTCCTCATCCGCGCCTCAATAGAGCTCAAGCATTAACGCTCCGTCTACTACAAACGAATACCTATCCGAATCCATCGCTCTTAAATAAAATCTATCCGGATACTTACACCAACGCTACCTGCCACGATTGTGGAGATATAGCCACGTTAGACCATATGCTCTGGCGGTGTGCTCGGTTACGCTCTATCATCGCTAACAGCTCGGCCAGATGGGAGGCGGTTCTCCGCAGTCCTCTTCTCGCTGACCAACTCTGGGCTGTCCAGCAGGCCCACGATGCGGCTGAGAGGCTCGGCCTTCCGGTTCCCACGTGGGAGCGGCCCGCTTCGTGAAGACTCACGATCTGCAGGACTTTAATTATTAAAGTTTTACCATGCCATACCATTCCGTCGCCGACTGCACGGGCATATATATATATATACATATATATATGTATATACATATATATATATATATATATATATATATATATATATATATATATATATATATATATATATATATATATATATATATATAGAGAGAGAGAGAGAGAGAGAGAGAGAGAGAGAGAGGGGGGGGGAGGGGGGACGCCCGTTGGGTTGGATAATAAAAAGCTCACTCTCTACTTGTTTGCGTGTGTATTGGATATGTATAGCCTGCGGTATACCCAGCTATAAATATTCAGTAGTAAAGCACTACGAATAAATACGCGAGTAATGTATTAATCATTACACTCGACATCACGAGCGGCACACTTTGTGAGCGGACGCACCACGACTGGCGCACGCAATGAAGAGGAGGAGGACGCGTGCTTGCGCAACTTTCGCTTCTGGCGTATCGTGCGTCGCGTCGGGAACTTGCGAGAGACGCGCGCTGCAGGGCTCTCTCTCGCTCGGACATCATGTGGCGCGCTCCCAGGGATGCCTCGTCGCACGAGACTCGGCGCAGTTCCGGGAGGAGGGGCACGACAGCGAGGGAGTGGAGGGATGCGGTCGCTCATTTCCCGCAACGAAGAAGCCGCGTGACGACCGGACAGCAGCGGCTCTGCCGTGTCCCCTGCGCATGACATGGTGACGGATGACGACGTTCCACACGCCGAAGAAGGGTCGCCGCGTCGCGAGCCGTAACAACCGGCGACCTTCTTTGGCTGGAGGAAGGAGCGACGACACGCTCGCTCGGCCCCGCTTTGTCTTTAAGCTGCCGCCGCATGGAGGTGACTCGGGCGCATGGCTCGAGAAGCAGGGAAGCGCGGGAGCGGTACTTGCGTTTGCCTCGACTGCCCTCGCTTCTTTTACTTTCGTCGCTCTCTCTTTTGCCTCTGGTCGGTGGGAGGCACCGGATTTTTTTCTCCGAGTTCAATAGCATGGACGGATGGTCGCGAGAGTAGACGGGCGCCTTAGTCATTTCTCGGCTCATTCCTTTTTGGCGCTGCCACATAAAAGCACAGCAGAGAAGATGTTGAATAATGGAAGTCAGAGAGGAGTTGCCGGGAGAGCAAGCCGGGTGTCTGCGCTCCAAATGGGGGGGGGGGGGGGGGGGGGTATACAGATGGCACGCCTTCATAAGCATCGGCGTCCAGGGCGCTACAAATTGCAGTCTGGAAGTGCCGATGAGCTTCACCTCTCAGCGTCCCTCTCTATCGACAGGCATGATAAGGACATCTCGAAATGAAACGTCCGTGGCATGCAGCCTCCACCACGTGCGGCTCTTACTTCTTCTCGTTCTTTATTTTTACTTACTTCGTTTATTGTCTATTAGCCACTGTTGTCTTTCCCTCATGTCTCTTCGCAGCTTTGTGAAGTGTTGCAAACGACGAAATTGCCGTCGATTGCGGACAGTTGTGTGCGCGCTTCTTCTTCTTTTCTTTTGACATTACTTTGCATCAGATAGCACAATTGAGGTTGTGCAATAAATATTAGATTGTTATTGCTGATAAATTCCTGAAACTGAAACTATAATTACATTCAGTACTTGGTTATCGGCGTAATACCGCATTGTAGTAGTTCAGCCTGCAGACTTCGCCTTCCGCAGCGCCGCACGAGACAGAACCATTAGGAATTAGAATAAGGCTCCTAAATTTAAAATTTATACGTTTTTAGCGGAGCGACTGTTGCCTCCAAAGCAGGCGAAGAAGATTAGCTCATGTGCAGGTAGCGCGAGATCGAACACGCAAGCGCGCTCGGCCTGAGCGGCCGTGGTATGAGCCGCTCCCGAAATCCCGCTGCACCATGGCTAGCCGGCCTAAATAAACCGTCGCTACGGCGGCTACCTCTTCGTGCCACCACCCACAAATTGGTGACGGCTGAGCGTAGCCATGCCAGCGTCCGCGCACCTACTCTACCAAGGCGTGACATGGCGCCACGCAGTCCGGATAGACGTCCCACGGTTGTAGAGCGTCCGGGAATTCTACATCGACATCCTGGACATCTGGTTCATCCAGCTGAACACCTACTTCCTTCTCAACAGGGTTCCAGGCTTTGGTTGCCACCTCCGGGTCCCGACTTCTACGACGACTTGCGGGCAGCCGTCCTTGCTCACTGTGTCACCTCGAGCGCTCAGTCGCAACCGCTCGCGCCATTTGAACCGCCGCGTCTTCCCGTCTCGCATTGCCTGCGTCCACCCGTGCCGGTCGACAGCACGCACCGCCCCCAGCATCAGACCTCTACTCGGTTCGTGAGCTTCGTCCCCAGCTCAAAGGCAGCTGCGCGACGACTTCACTGTGCGAAACGTAAGCGCCTTCGGTTACTCTGAGGCCCGCCGCTCTCCTTCCTTGGGCGTTCCCGCAAGCTGTTCGCTTTACGTTCAGGAGCACCTCGTTCATCACCGATACAGAGACTCTCCCACCGGCTCTGCTAGGCGCAAATCTCACTCTCGCAGGCGTAGCGACGCCACGAAGGCAACCTTCGCCATGCAGTCAGCGACCAACGCAACTCTGATGCTATCGGCATTCGCGATTTCACCGCAAGCAGCAGCAGGCGAGCCTTCCGATGTTTTGTGCTCACACCTTCCTCGGATGCATGGCCTACCGAAGTTCTGCAGGAGCAGCTCTGCCAACTGGTTTCTTCAGCTAGGGAATCACTTCTACGTCAACAAGAGGAGTGCTCAGAAGGTCGCGAGTTCGAATCACGTCCGGCTCACCAAATTGTGGGTTAATTGACCCTGGCATGGCTAGCTGGCTCGGTCGTCCGGGTCACGAATGTGCGAGAGGCGGCGCGAAGAAGCGGTAGCCGCTGTAGCAACGGTTTATTTAGGACGGCCAGACACGGTGAAGCGGGATCTCGGGAGAGGCCGACATCGAGTGCGCTGGCGTGTTCGACTCTCGCGCTACCTGCACGTGAGCCCATCTTCTTCGTCACCCGCTTTGGAGGCGGTAGCCGCGTCGCTACAAGTTTCCTACAAACAGTGACGTAGATGGCTCTCTCTGACCAGTCGGTTATGTCACTCAGCGAAAAGAATACTAATCACCGGCGAAGAAAATAGCAAACCCGGGCGAGAACCGAAAGAGCAAGCTTACGTTCGCCGGTTTCAGCTCGCGTCGTTTAGAGGTATACTAGTTGATTAGGTCAAGAATTACTACCCTTGCCAACAGAACAGAGTAATTAAAAAGGGCGGCCAAATTAGCACACTAAAGGAAACCCGCGGAAGCAGTACAAAGCAGAAAATTGTTAGCAGCTTTGTAATAAACTTGTCGCGATTTGTGCATCATAAAAGCACAATTTCACAACGCGGAGTAAGGTGCACCTAATCGAAGATCATACGCCACTAATGAAGAAGTGTATGAATGCTTTTTATTAGTATGATTATGGAAGAAAAGTAACATATCGGCTAAACGTAACAAAAGTAAGAAGCCTGTTCATGGTAAACAAGCTATATTTCGTTCTCTGATAATAATGAAATAGCTTTCCCCGAAATTACGAAACATCACAATACTGGTAATAAGTCTCTCTAAGCGCGAATAACGCCGGAGAAGTTCTACTGCACGTTCTGGCACGCTTTCCCTTTGATACATCTAGCTGGGGGACCAGGTCCCGCACCACAAGGCGTTCCAACATAGCTTTCCGGAAACTGAAAGACATCGTGTCCGTAGCAGCCCATGCATAAACTCAGCTTCCAACACCTAATATGCGCAGAAATAGCGATTAGACGCATTAGCTTATCCCGCGGCTCCTCGACGCTAAAGTTCCCGTGACGCAAGCACAAAAGTGCAACTCCTCAACAGAACGAGAGCAGAGAGAGAAAAGAAAGGCTCCCTGTAATGTCAACTCATTATTTATTTATTTATTTATTTATTTATTTATTTATTTATTTATTTATTTATTTATTTATTTATTTATTTATTTTCAATATATAATTAGCGCAGAGGTGGTTATCATGGCAATTAACCTGTTCACTACTGGTCACAACGAGTCAGGGAAAGGCGATCACGACAGGCTTGGCAGCGCCGAACGTGACACAAGAATGGCGTGAAGCTGCATCCAAGCGGGGGCAGCCTCCGCGGGCCGGCGCCGCGGCACGGCCTGCGAGCGTTTCCTCCGCCGTCCGCGAAAGACTACACGCGTTCCGAAGGGAGCAGCGGAAGCCCCCGCTCTCGCTCGCGAAGCCCGTGGAGCGTACTCGAAGAAGCCGGCACCTTCTAAAATGGTTCCAGACCTGCGGCTATTTTCACCTGACTCGGCAGCGCGCGGGGGGCACTTAGCAGCGCGACGCCACGGTCGACCGCGCGCTGCCGGCCCGCGTGCCGAGCGCGCCGGGGAAGCCGTGCCGACGCCGCCGCCCCGTAGCCGGCACGTGTGGGTCGGGCGCGCAAGCGTGCGCAGCGGTCGCAATCACGCGCAGCCAGCGGGGGCCGGAGCCCACAATGCGCGCGCGGCGGAAACAAGACCGACGCGCTGGGAGGTAGGTGGGTGGGGAGGGGGTGCACCACGTGCCTGCCGTGTGCGCGTTCGCTCCCCGAACAGCGATCCGAATAAATCACGTCGTCCACCACCACCTTTACCGACGATGGCCAGGTGACGCCCCTCACGAACGCTCCAGGTCGACGCTCGGCGGCAGCCTGCCGAGCTCGATTTAGCGACGCTTACGTGGGACCCGATATTTGGCCAGTGGAGCTATTGCTTTTATTCTTGGAATGGCAACGCGGGTGCTTGCACTTGCGTCACAGACTGAATTTGAAGGCGTGGGGGCGCCAGGGCATATTAGTGTGTCAGGGCTTCGTTTAAGAAGTTGATGAACGCGTTGGGAGGCGGGAAACTTCTCTTCGTTGGAAATCTTCGCTTTCTTGTAACTCGAGCAGTACTATTGGGTTACTTCCAAATAGTACTTGAAAATTATTATGGTAAAATGCAAGATTTAAGAACGGCTCCCTTATTTATAAAACATGGTATACTGCGGGCAGACCAGTTATACTATATCAAGCTATTGCAACTAATACACAAAAACAAACTCTACACAAGCGATGAAAAAACTCCTAGCTGTTGCCTAAGATTCCAAAAAACGACGCACTCCTAAACTACGAACTGAATACGGACGACAGAAAACGGAATATCAGGTAGCTGATGTATTAAATAAGGTCAAAGAAAAATTGGATTTCAGTACCACTATAAATATTTTCAAAAATAACATAAAAAATGTAATAATCATTTCAGAATTAAACTACTCTCAGAAGTAATGTTCGCTGTGGTTGTTTCTCCCCTTACTTACTATTTGATTTCTTTTGGTGTGTGTAAATATGCGAATGCGCGCGATATGTATGTGTGTATACTAACATCTTCGTATGTTGTATGAATATAGTCGCATAATAAAAAAAACGCGCACGTGAAATGCATGTTCAATGTATTTATGTACTTCATACATTATGTATGTAATACAGACATGCCTAGACATAGATACTGTTCTTATAGAAATGTAAAATGGTTATATTCTGTGTTTTTTCATGTTTTTTTGTTTATTTGTTTGTGATGAAAGCATGACTGTTATCTTTGCCTAAAACCGCTTGCCAAATTGTAAAGGGTCAGAGGCCTTTGTCAGGCATTTTAAGCCTTTAGCCTCTGCCCCTCTAGCAGGCTCTGTATTAGGTCTGTTGAAAATAAAGCATTCATTCATAATATGATCGCATTTTGTTGCCACAAAGCCTAGACAATCTATGTTACTCAGCAGCGGTTAATGGACTAGTTTTGAAGAAAGGCAAAAGTGCTGCGCGTGTAAAAGAGAGAGAGGGGGGGAGGAAGGCAGGAATTTTAACCAGTCAAGAGTCCGGTTAGCTTCCCTGCGCTGGGGAAGGGATAACTTACAAGGATCCCCACTAATGAAATCAAGAACGCAGTCTTCACAGACTTCATATGCAGTCGTCTAGCACTCGCGAAAACCATGGTTCTGGTGAATCAATGCGCACATGTGCACACAGCTGGCTTAAAGAGTTTTCTCTTCTTTTATGTGGAAAGTGTATACGTAAATTATTAAATACCAGTCTTGGAGTCCTAACCATTTATACTGCGCAGAGATCAGTGGCGTAGTAACAGGTGGGGGGGGGGGGGGGGGGCCGGGGGGCCGTGGGCCCCGGGTGCACGGGGCCAGTAGGTGGGGGGGGGGGGTGTCATATACGTCTGAAGACACCCGAAAATTGTCGATATCCTCGCCTTCCTCGACTAAACCCGCGCGGGGGGGGGGGGGGGTGACAGAAGAGCAAAGGGCCCCGGGTGCCAGACGACCTAGCTACGCCACTGGCTGAGATAACGAGTGCTGTCCCCATAGGAACATCAGTCAAGTGTAGAATGCAATCCCGAAATTCAGGCGGTGCGTTTTTATGCTTACAAGTCTCCGTTTCAAGATCTGCATTCTGAAAAATTCTGCAGGCAGATGTACCTATACATTTTTAGGCGCATTGCTCATCTCCTGCAACGGCTTCGTAAATCATATGTATATGGCTTGCAAATAGCGATAAGTTGCCTTCTCGAAGTAAAGCGCACTCCTTCGAGATCCCTTGATCGCCCGCAATCAGGAGAGTGCTGCATAGCTCCCAGTAAACTCAGTCATGGCAGCACGTTTCGAGATTCATCACCGGCGTCGCTAACTGTATTTTATTAGTCTCCCCGGCGCGCACCAGCGGCATAGACCCGGGTTTATCCAGCACACGTGCCTCTCACTGACCTAGTGCGTGCACTCCGCGTGTTCTTTCTTCGAAACAGAGAAAAAGGCAACAGTGGCGGCTGCCTCGGAGCCCCGCGGCTGGCGCTAAGGGGCAACGCGGTGGCGGTCCAAGAAGGAGGAGAGCCGTTCCCGAGTCCCCCTTCTCGTATGAAGAGATACCGCTGGCTCGAGAGAACGGCCCCGGGGCCTCTCCTTGAAAGAACACCGAGAGAGTACCGGTGCTCCGCTCACGCGCTGTCGCCTCTGCTTCGCTGCTTCCACTACTGCGGCGTCCGCGAAACACAAGCGCGGACGGCCCCCTTAACGCTGGAAACGAATAAGCCACGTGGCCTCTCTCCCGCCTTCTTTCTCACAGCGCCCTGCGGCCCTTCTTCGTGCTGACCCCGGCTGACATTTCGCCGCTGGCCGATACGTTGGGTCACTGCGCTCCTGTCCCCGCGGCGGGCATGCGGACGGCTCCCGCTTCCTTCGTCTTTTTCACTGTCTACCTTGCGCTACAGTAGCGCTGCGGTGTGTTCTGACGAGGACAGTGCGAAGAAAAAAAGAAAGCGTGGTTGTCACGCAGTTCAATGCCCGTGTGAAGTGGCTCGCAGACACTACCCGTACGCTGGAGGAATACATAAATAAATTATTGCATACGCGTGTTCTCTTCATTTACAACACCAAAGGACACCGTATTGAAGAACTCACACGGACCGACAGGCTCGAAAAACTACACTTAGCTTGACTAGTAGAGAGAGAGAGAGATACAAAGGAGCGGGAGGTAGGTGAATCAGAAAAGACACGTTTATTTGCTACCGTGCACTGAAAGAAAGAGAAAAGAGGTGCGAAGAGATATATAAAGACGAGTATATAAACGAGAATCGTCACACAAAACTGAAGCGGAACACGTCACTATTGGAGTCTACCTCGGAGGCCCGTAGATCGCAGCAAGCGAACTAGCGCCCCGGCTGTCTTTAGCGAATATGTGCGTTGTGTACGCTGTGCAAGTGTTTCTTGCTCTGGCGGTGGCCGGTTGCGCAATGCCTCTCCAATTAGAAACTTCAGACCGCGGTAGTTCGACTGAAAATGGAAGCCTCTTCGACCTCTTTCTAAAAAGATGACGGCGAATGAGCCATTGCTCTTGCTACTGTAGGCTTGCGAGTACTGGAATAAGAGCGTCCAGCACTTTCGGTACAGTGGCAGTGTCTGCATGCTCGTCAACAACACACGAATAACACTAACGAGTGATTTCACTGAACATTACAATCACTTGCTGCTCTTGATCTTTCTCATGGCATGCCGCCGGGGCAGGTTGTTGGGGGCAGGTTCTCGGGATTCTTCTGTGCGCTCTTGTTCCGTGTGTGGGTGTAAGTAGCAGCGCGGGCCACATATCCTCAGCAGCCATAGTCCTGGCTGCACCTTTCGTTGTAGTTTCGGTAGGCATTACAGTTGCATAGGATATAAGACTTGCCACAGAGGGGTACGACGTCTCTATAGCGGCGACAACCTTCTTCCATGAAGACTGTTTTCGGCAGACCCGACGCCGTCGCACGGTGTCGGTGACCTCCTTATGCGTCGACTGAACTGTCGGTGTTTGCCTGAGTACCTTTAGTTCCTTCTTGATTTTTCGGCAGTCTTTCGAAGAGGAACGAGGCAGATGGTCAGTTGCTGTGAAGGTGCAAGTGGCAAAGTCAGATGCTTTGCAAGGGTCAAAGCTGTGTGGTTAAGAACACATAGGGCAACATTCGAATGGTGGCCTATTCTACTCTCGTGCCCGTGTTTGAAACACTTTGGACACTTATGTGGCTTTGGGATAAAAGAGCGAATGGCATGGCGAAAGAATTCCACCTTAACGTGCGAACGGATCTTGTCACCTTTAAAGGTTATATATCGTCAGGCAACGCAACTTGCCGAGACGGCGACTGCGCAGTAAAACGTCACTGTGTATGGTGGTGAACAAGCAATTGGCAACTGCGGCGTCGATTCCACGAACACTGTAGGAGAGATGATGGTAGGATTCGCGGAAATGAATAAGCTACGAATAATGAATACCTTCTTCAGGAAGCGTAGGAACAAGAAGTGGACCTGTAAAAGTCCTAATGCTGAAACCAGAAATGAAGGATTTTATACTTTCTACAGATCCCAGCATAGTGCAAGATGTAGAAGTGTTAGGTAGGGTAAAGCGCAGTGATGATAGATTAGTGAGGTTTAGGATTCACCTCTATTAGAAGAGAAAAAGAGAAAAATTGGTCAAGAAGAAACAGGCCAACCTAAAAGCAGGAAGGGTAAAAGCAGACGAATGCAGGTTAGCAGCTGCAAACAAATATGCAGCCTTAGAACAGAGATGAAGATGACCAAGAGGCAACGAATGAAACCGAAAGTAGGCTGCTTCAGAAGAACAATTGAAGTGGGAGTTAAGGCACCAAGGCAACCAGTAGGTAAGAGAGAGAGAGAGAGAGAAGGGAAGACGGAAAGGCAGGGAGGTTAACCAGACTGAGTCCAGTTTGCTACCCTACACGTGGGAAGGGGAAGGGGGAGTGAAGTAGGTAAGCTCTCCCAAGTAACAAGGGCCTAATAAAGAAACGACAAAGAATGATAGTGTCCAACTCAAGAGATCAGATAGAGTTCGTGGAACTGTCAAAACTGATCTACAAGGAGAAAACAAGGGGTATTCGAAATTATAGCTTCAGAAAGATTAAGGAAGCACTAAAAAATAGACACAGCATGAAATTAGTCAGAAGGAAACTTGTCATAGGACAAACCAAGAGGTATGTACTGAAAGATAGCTGGGTAATATTATCAGCAATCTCGAAGATATCGTAAAAGCAACGGAAGGATTCTGCACTGACCTGTACAATATCTTGAACAGCCACGATACCTCCTTTCAAAGTAGTAATAAACAGGTTAGAGAGGCTTCTATAACTAGCGATGAAGTTAGAAGGGCCTTGCAAGACATGAAACGGGGAAAAGTGGCGGGAGAATTCAGATGGAATAACAGCCGATTTAACCAAATATGGAGGAGACATAATGCTTGGAAAATTAGCGACCCTTTATGCGAACTGCCTATAGACTTCAAGGGTCCCAGAGAACTGGAAGAATGCCAACATTATACTGATCCACAAAAAGGGAGACGTATTATATAAAATGTTCACCAAGGTAATCTCCAATAGAATAAGGGCAACACTGGACTTTAGTCAACCAAGGGAACATGTTAGCTTCAGGAAGGGATATTCTACAATGGATCACATCCATGTCATTAATCAGGTAATCGAGAAATCCGCAGAGTACAATCAGCCTATCTATATGTCTTTCATAGATTACGAAAAGGCGTTTGGTTCAGTAGAGATACCATCAGTCATAGATTCATTACGTAATCAAGGAGTACAGGACGCTTGCGTAAATATCTTGGAAAATATGTACAGAGATTCCACAGCTACCTTAATTCTACACAAGAAAAGTCGGAAGATACCAATAAGGAAGGGGTCAGACAAGGAGACACAGTCTCCCCAATGCTATTCAATAGACAAAGGAAGAGGTCAAGGGCAAGGGAAGAAGAGTTGAGGATCGCCAGTCAGCCTCTAGAGTCTGTGAAGCAGTACGTTTACCTAGGTCAATTACTCACAGGGGACCCTGATTCCGAGAAGGAAACATAGAGAAGAATAAAAATGGGTTGGAATGCATACGTCAGACATTATCAGATCCTTACTGGAAGCTTACCATTATCATTGAAAAGAAAGGTCTACAATCAGTACATTCTACCGGTGCTAACATATCGGGCGAAAACTTGGATACCGACAAAGAAACTAGAGAACAAAGTCCGCGCAAAGAGCGATGGAATGAAGAATGTTAGGCGTGACGTTAAGAAACAGGAAGAGAACGGTGTGGATAAGAGCAAGCGGTGATAGCCGATATTCTAACTGACATTAAGAGAAAAAATTAGAGCTGGGTAGGTCATGTAATGCGTAGGTTAGTTAACCGGTGGACCATTAGGATTACAGAATGGGTGCCAAGAGAAGGAAAGCGCAGTCGAGGACGGCAGTAGTCTAGGTGGGGCGATGAAATTAAGAAATTCGCAGGCGCTAGTTGGAATCAGTTTGCGCTAGACAGGGGCAATTGGAGATCGCAGGGAGAGGCCCTCGTCCTGCAGTGAACATAAAATAGGATGATGATGATGGGGATGACGACGACGACGACGACGACGATTATTATTATTATTATTATTATTATTATTATTATTATTATTATTATTAATATTATTATTATTATTATTATTATTATCATCATCATCATCATCAAAACAGGTAAGTCAGTGTCGGAGATTCATCAATCCGGTAAATTACGCCTGCAGTTGTGCCGCTATACTGCGGTACATGACCTGCGGACATTATAATGTCACCCAGGACCTTCGCGTTTGTAAATTCGCCAAGTGCAGTTCTACTAATGACGCCAATAGCCATTATGCTCTTTCTACCATTGATGCTCACATCTGATCGCACTAGGTTCAAGAGCCGCAAGATCCACATATGGTCTGCCCGTAACGATGATTCATTTTGTCGGTGGGAGGTACGGGAGTACCTGCCATTGCATTCACCGTTGACTTGCCCGAAGAGGAGTAAGGCGTAACGATTAGCTTTTTTCACCTTCATTTCTAAGCAAAGTCAGGTAGTCGCTCTCAACAGATGTCTTCCTCGGAAGCAGAGCAAATCAATTAGTTCACACTGTCTTCCTCATCTTAGAGGTGATTCCGCTTCCTCGTAGTGTTTGTTGTCGCCCGACTTTGGTGTCTCTGGCGCTCAGATGCCTCTGCTGCCACCGCTTGGGCGAATATTCTGAAGAATAGGGCGAATACACGAAAAATACTTGGAAAAAAAACAGCACAGGTGGAAACTCGGATTCCCCACGGGAGCTGCTTCACGTTCTTCGTCGATGCACAGTCGCCTCCATAGACTGCACATCGACTGGGAAAGGAAGCGACCACTCTTCATCTGCGTATCAATATTCTATATATGAAGAGAGAGAGAAAGAAATGGTAAATGAAGGGAAGGGAGGTTAACCAGGACTGAACCCGGTTGGCTACCCTACACTGGGAAAAGGGTAAATGGGAGAGAAAGATTAAGAGAAGAAAAGAAAGTACACTGTGGATATCGCCGGCGTGGTAAAGTTTCCCGGTCTATATTCACGGACGGTTATTCAGTCCGGATCACAGACGGTCGCTCAATCTGGCAGCTTTCAGATATGGCAGCAGCGCTTTTGTGGCCTTCTGCATCGATATGCGAGGCAACGTTCCCAAGGTCTTGTTCAAGGGGAACGGTTTTCTAACGGATTTATAGGTGTACAGGTGTCTTGAATTCTCAAAAGATGGGCAGTAGCACAGTAGGTGTTCTACGATCTCCTCGACACGTACCGCAGGTATTGCACTCGACACTGTCAGCCATTCCAATAGAACACGTATATGCATTGGTGAATGCCACGCCCAAGTGTATGTGGCACAGCATTGCGTCTCATTTTGCGGAAGCCCAGGTAGCAGCCGCAATTGCATAGATGGGTCCAGGGAACGCAATCGTTGCTGGGTGAATTCAGGTGTGTGCCACTTCTCCAATGTGATTCGGTGCACTAGCTTGCTTAAGTGTTGGGCTGCGTCAGTCCTTGATAAAGGTACAGTAACATGGTTTGCTCCTTCGTGTGCTTTCCTAGCAGCTTCGTTGGCGAGGCCGTTGCTGGAGATTCCGCAATAACCCGGCAGCCACTGAAACACGACTTCGTGTCCTTTTGCGATCATATTATGGTGTGTTTCTCATATCTGCGACACGAGCTGTTCACAGGACCCGCGACGAAGAGCTGACAAAACGCATTGTAAGGCCGCCTTCGAGTCGCAGAATATCGCCAACCGATTAGCCGGTTGGTTGTTAATATAATCAACGGCACCTCAGAGGGCAACAAGCTCCGAACTGGTCGATGTTGTGGCGTGAGAAATCTTGTATGTGATGCTCATTGATCGTGATGGTATAATCACTGCGCCGGTGGAGTTGGCCGGAGTGGAAGAGCCATCCGTATGTATGGGGACTTGGTCAAAGTAGAAACTGTGCAAACAATCCAGGGCTGCTTGCTTCAAAGCCAAGGTAGGCACGTCAGTCTTCTTTCTTATCCCTGGCATGGAAACGCGCACTTCAGGTATTTTTAATCTCCACAAAGCGGAGGGTGGCCGAGAGTGTGAAGCCCGATGGTATAGCGAGGCACGATGAGTGCTGACCACGTTGGATAACGATGCCTGTGGTCGTCGTTCTGGAAGGCAGGCAAGACAGGTTGTTTGCATCCGTGAAACGTGTGACGAATATGGACCCTAAGCGTGTCGGTGCTAATGTAAGCCGTGATCGGATGGTCTTGAGCCATTATAACTCTTCCTGCTGTTGAGGCGCTCCGGGGAAGGCTGATGCAAACGCGTAGTGCCTGTGCATGCACGCTCTGAAGTTCTCGAAGATTTGACTTGCATGTTTTAGCAAGCACGGGAGGGCTGTAGCGTAGGAATCTGATAAAAAAGTAATCGGTGCAACTGTAGCATGGAGGCGACTGACGATCTCCAAGTCTTCTCGGCGATGAAGTTGACGTGAACATTAGAGTGTGAGCTTCTTCTTCAAGTGGGCAAGCTGAGCGCTCCAAAAGAGGTCTCGGTCAACAATAACACCCAAAAACCGATGATTTATTTTGTAGAAGAGAGGCTGGCCATTGATGTATACTGGATAACCAGACATCGCTTTTCGTGTAAAGGCGACTAACGCACATTTTTCTGTCGAGATCATTAGGCCTTGTGTGCAAAGATAGCTAGATGCCTGTGTTGCTGCTTTTTGTAGCCTTGCACGAACCTGCAGGCGGGTGACCGCTGGTGCCCAGATGCAGATGTCGGCGTAGACTGAAACACCCACTGTTTCCGGTAGTGATTCGGCCAGCCCAGGAAGCACGAGGTTGAAACGAATAGGGTTTTGAACGCAGCCTTGCATAACGCCTGGGCATGTGTAGTGGTCGGTAGTCGGACAAACTTCCGTGCGTACAAACAAGGATCTATGTGCCAAGTAGCTTAGGTTCCATCGAAATACTATATATATATATATATATATATATATATATATATATATATATATAGTGTGTGCGTGTGTGTGTGTTTTTTCAATAATTATTTCTCTATTCCGTGTGTCGAGGTTATTCGGAATAAAAAAATTGAAAAAGAATACAAAAAGAAAACAAGGCAATTAATTTTTACTTGGACTGGCAGCTGTTCTTGTTTTACTTCTCGGTGGTGAAATGTCTTGCTGGTGGTTGTGGTTGTTTTTGCGTTCGCAAGGTGTTTCTCCCCAAAATGAGAGTGCGGTGCAGCACTTGAGTAATACCGTCCTGGTGTTAACCGCGCAAAACGTAGACGAGACACGAGACGAGAGGACGACACCACAAGCGCTTGTGGTGTCGTCCTCTCGTCTCGTGTCTCGTCTACGTTTTGCGCGGTTAACGCCAGGATGGAAAACCAGCAAGCCCAAGATGCTATTCTAACTTGAGTAATAGAAACGCGCGTTTTATGTCAGGAGAAAATAACGAATCTTAACCATTAGTTCTCCTTTGAGATAACGCCGGGCGCACCACACGGATTAAGCCGAAAGTAGCGCGTCGGGGGAGCACCATGCGCCAATTTGCTCTAATATTACCCTCATTGTTTAGCGAAATGTCCCTAATGCCGACTGCCACAGCGAAATTCGCTAGTGTTGCCTTCCATGGCTTTCCCTGTGGTAATAAAAGAGCAAATTATACTCCCGCACAAAGCCCGGATATGCAGCGACAGCACAGGAACGAACAACACAAGAATAAACAACGTGCGCCTACGTCTTTTATACGAAGTACGCACACAGATAAATCAGGCCGTGCACGAAAATCGCAGGAGATGCGGGGGGCAGGCATAATCTGCGGACGCCACTAAGGCATGCATGCATGGGTGGTTGAAAGCTTTGGCCGGAGACAGTTAGTTCCGCAAGGTGTTGCTGCTTTTTCTTCGGTTTAGAGGAGCGTAATGAGATGTAGTTTATCCCGCACATTCCTTATTTTTCAAAAGTAATACTAACAAATCAAAGGTAGCTTATCTATGGTTTCAAAAAAGCAAGCTCTTCACGAGAAAAAACAGAACACACACGAATTGTTCCCCTAAATATTGTGGAGTAATATCGCGAAGAGAAAGAGAAACCAAGAAGCGCAATGTTAAAAAGGCTTCCTGCGACAAAACGAGGACAATGGAGGCTAGCGACCTTGCTCCGCCCAAGCGCGCTGCTCGGTTCAAGCAAGAGACACGCTCTGAAAAAAACAAAAACGAAGAAGAACACTTCCTTCCGGGTCGCTTAAGGCTTCCCCCGCCAGCTCTCTTTCTTCCCTACTCGAGCGCTCCTAAATACCTTAAAAATATCAAATAAAGCGCGGCTAACGAGCTCGCATATCACGCGTATGCGAAGCGATCGGCACTGCTCGGACGCCAGAGGAGAGAATAGCAGAAAGAGAAAAAAAAAGTGGCACGGGTATCAGTGCGACTGCGAGCAGTATATGCAAAAGAGCTTCCGTCAGGCCTGTCGGCCGGGGCAGCACCACCACGAGAGCGGGTTGCGGAGGTGGCCTGCTCAGACGTGGTGGCGCATAGATGACAGGCACAGCTTGAGCGCAAGATGGGCGGGCGCTCGTGTCCTTAAGATTAGAACTGCCTTCGCAACGTTTTGCTGCGAGCCACGGGGTCGCCCCCCGCACGAGACATATAGTACACGTGTGTGACCCTATATTTTACGCTCGTCGGTCCGTGTCAAACAATGCAGCGCCGAGTGGAAGGAAGCTCTTATTTCTGGCCGACGGAACGCCGGCAATCCGTCCGAATCACGGTTTTTGAGCGCGTCTCTTCGTTTGCGTTCCCGATGATTTCGGAAGCCCCGAGGGGCGACCTCCAACTTGGGAGGAACGAAAGTTCTGCCCACCGCTCAGAACGGCGGCAATTTTTCCTGTTGTTGAGGCGTCCGTTCCCCACAAAATCGAGACAGAATTCCTTGCGGTAATTTTTCTGAAAACTTATCGGACAACTTTCAGTCGTTTTAAGCGAAAAGCCGCACCACATTACATCGAGGGAGACAGAAGAAAGGAGAAAGGCAGGGAGATTAACTATATTAGAAAATCCGGTTCGCCACCTTACACTGAGGAATGGGGAAGGGAGAGGTATAATATAAAAAGAAATTAGAGCTAGTGAGACGGGGAGCACAAACCTACGATCACAGCCGGTCACGATATCCGCACACTACCGCAGCACAGGTTCACTTTTATAGCACAACGAACACCGATTCAGGCTACAGCCGCTTGTTCAGGTCTGTTGGTCTTAAATACTCTAGCAGTGCCGTCATCGCCTTCAGCTGCGATGGCTTATGATGCCGGAATTCCGAAATTGTTTGCTCTGACACTGGCATTTGATCAAAGCAAGCTAGCTCAATTGCGAGTGATCGTCTCTGTACACTGTAGTAAAGACAGTCACAAAGAATGCTACAAGGCAACGTCCAGGCTGACCATGCTGCCAAAGCTGGACACGAAATTTCGAGAGAAATGCTCTAGATACCTTTCTCGAGAAAAGACACGGTGACACTGGTATCTGTACACGCTTGGCGCCCCCAGTGATCCCTCTGGACAGATGCAAGGCATCATTGCGGAGTCCTATACGAAATTGATCAGTGGTGTGACTTTTACAAGCCGCGAGGCCTCATTCTCCAAAGGCGGCGCTACACTTGCAACGGGACTCAAGCTTGGAACTGCGGCACATTCTCGGCCCACGGCTAAGCAGCACCTGTGCGTTACGCGCCACGAAAGTGCGGAGGATGTTCTTGTGAGCCACAAGGCTTAACCAAACTTTGTAAATATCTGCATAGTGTGTGTGTGTGTGTGTGTGTGCGCGCGCACACACACACACACACACACACACACACACACACACACCCGCTTCAGCCTTCCGACTTTTGTATCAAATTCGTTGAAGTTGAAGCGCGCGGAGGTTTTCTCATTCTCACCTCATTTATAGAGCCCTTGATCGAGCCAGCGTCACAGTTATCTTTAAAGTTACTAAGTGACAAATATTTTATAGCGACAAGTTGCTACAGAGCACTGACCTCGATGCTCTGTATCAGACTATCAGACGATTAAGCCAGATTGTACGGCTTGATGTCCCAAAACTACACCGTAGGTTTTGAGGGACGCCGTAGTGGTGGACTACAGGTTAATTTGAGCGACCTCAAGTTTTCTAAACGTGCACCTAAATCTAAGTACAGGAGCGCCTTGGCATTTCGCCTCCGTCGCAATGCGGGCACCACGGACTCTAATTACACCCGTGACCTCTCGCTCAGCAGCAGGACGCCCTGATGATACGCCTATTATTTTGTTGGGTCTTTTTTATGTCGAAACTACGCATCTTGCCTTCTTTTTTATTTCCTTATCTTTCGTCAAAACGTCGTGACTGCGGTCAGTAGAAGACGTCCAGTCCAGTGGCTAATTTGATGGCCGCAGATAGGTCGGTGGTTTAAAAAAAAATGCTCCCATTGGCCCTTCGCAAATTTCAGACTATCAATCGTGTGCTGACAAAAAAAATACATTATGTCCTCGCCTTAGAAATAGAGTAGTAAGCTTAGCAAAGCGCATATCCAACCGCCAGCGTTGAGGCCGCGCATGTACTGCAACTGTCAAAAGTCCACGAAACGCGGTATCTGAGAAAAAGTTGACTATTTCCCGAACCTGGGCACGCAGCATAGAATTCAGGTTTACTATCAGTTCATAGAGTAAGCAAGTGACCAACATAGCGTTGTACTTGCTTCTCCTACTGAAAACACGAAAACTCGCCTGCAATTCGGCTTTTCTCGCAGGAGCTTAATTCAGAATACTTCTGATGACGAAGAGACTTATAAGAATAACTCATTTTCAGGTGATGTATCCGAAAGCAGAGGAAGCTTTTTAGTATTTTCTAAGGAATAACTTCAACTACCTCGTCAAAAAATTATGAAACCGGTAAACCTTTGTTTAGTTAATTACACGAATAATTAACATTTCAACTTCGCAACTTTATCGTTATATCATAACAGAAGGGTTGTAGTACCCCTTGAGAGTGCCATGCGGCAAAACCAAAAACTGGTTACCAGTTTCTGAGTTTGCAAAATAACCGATGCTGCTAGATACTCCGACAGAATAAACCCGGTTTTTAGGACGCTCCAAATTGTAACGGGTAGTATCAGGATTGCAGCTATAATACAACAATACTATACTTCTAATGGTGGCTTTTCAGCTTTGATCACGTTATTTGAGAACGAAGACGGGCTTCAAGCGTCACGGCTGGAGGGCGCGAGCGACGAACAGCGATGCGAATGGAGTTTCCCGCCTGCTAATTAGCGACTGATGAATGGACACTGTCACGAGCAGAAGAAGTACCTAGGGTGCAGTTAGCTGTAAGCAACATTTATTGGGTATACTTAAGCCTCTGACGAAAAAAAAAAAGCAACTCAGGTGTAGCGGGACAAAGTTTCGCACACTTCAGCATGGCTAATTGCAATTTGCAGCGCCCCCGAGGCGCTCTTCAGCCATGGCCATGGCAACTGTAATTGCGAAACTTTTTCTCGCAATTACAGTTGCATGTCATATGCACGGACCGCTAACCGGCAGGTTTAACTTACGCAATACGCATCGCCAAGGGGAAAACGGAAACACGACGCTATAATAACTCATTATCGTCAAATGTCAGTGCGTAAAGAACAAGGGACGAATGTAAAGAGATACGCAGTGTTGTGTGTGTCTCATCACGTTCGGCCCTTGTTTCTTACGCGTCGGTATTTGACGTAGGAGGGTGATGGTTTGGGCTAGTTGGTTTTCCATTTTCGACTTCATCGTTGAATCAGCTAGCATGGCACGTGAAGAATGCCTGTGCATAAGTAAGCCATCCCTGTTGGCCTTCTTAGACAATGGCAGCGCGTACACTGAACGGTGATGGCATCTTTATAATGTGTTTCTTCTTCATTTTTTTTCCATCTTTATTGTTCGTTTTTACACACACACACACACACACACGCACACGCACACACACGGGCGCACGCGCACACACACACGCACGCACACACACGCGCACACGCGCACACGCACAGGCACACATAGATATATAAGTGGATGAAAAAACTACTTGCCGCAAGTTGTTTTTTTTTTTCATCCACTTTCATTTCCGTTAATTTATCGTTTCTTTATTTCATATATTAAGCACAAGTAATTTCCCCTATGTTAATTGTCCTTGGTGTCAGTGTTTGTTGGCTTCTTATGATATGACTAATAAAAATCAGGCCCCTCGGTTAACCCCTTTCATCTCGTTTATTACATAACGAATCCGGCAACATTGATGCCTTCAGGTAGCATGTGTGGGTTTATTGACCGGTTGCCTTCACCCTAAAAGATCACGTTCTCGTGACCCCTACGGCAGAAAGGATGTTCCGCATCCACCGCCAAGGTTTGTGAGTGGTGGCGCCGGCTAAGACTCCCAGGGTTTTTACTAGGAAACATAAATACCCAAGAAAGTGGATGGGGAAACGACGCCGCGCTAGCTCAATTGGTAGAGCATCGCACGCGTAATGCGAAGGTTGTGTTGTGTGAATGCGTAATGCACGCGTTACGCGCTTGCACGCGTAATGCGAAAATTTGTGTGAATGCTGAGAACACTTGCTCTAATTACTAGTCTTCACTTCAATCAAATTATATATTTATTGATCTAGGTCTCCATTAACAAAGCGTTTTTACCCTATAGAGCTGTTCGTCGAAGCGGGTACCAGCCAATCGTGCTGTTGGACATGATATTAGCCAATGCGGCTGCTCGATGGTATAGACAGGTCTTACGAAAGATAACCTATATGTAAATTCGGCCCGTGTTAGAAGCAAGCACAGTGATCTGAAATAAAAGCCAGGAGCCAGAGTGGTGAAAAAAATTCAACCTGTAGTTAATTAAAACCTTAGTTGTAATATAACGCTATTGTCAACTCCAGAACGTCCACTTGTTAGTCAGACCGCAGTTTCTACTTACTCAACTGCTTCTTCGTTCTTCAAATGTGAAACTGTAGCTACTGTAGCAATATATCACAATAAGTTACAATGTACATACCTTCTACTGTATACATTTCGCTTACACATCTGCAAACTAATGTCCAGAAACACTCCAGAGTTATTTTTGTGCCACCAGTACATACACGGCGTTGTTAACGTCGGCGACGTACTCTCTATCTTCCCTTTATTCTTCCCTTCACACCTATCATCTTAGCCAGTCATATATGACTGAGTGAATGAAACCGCAGCGACCCTTCTGTTACGCCCACCCATCACTTTCTTTTTTTTTTTTGCTTCCCTTTCCTTTCTTTCCTAAACAACAGAGGACGAATTCACAAAGGTTTTCTTTCGTAAATGCTCTTTGCCATTGGCCGCCCGCCTTCGTTAATGTTATCTCCAGCATCAGGATTGGCTGAAATTTTCTCCTACGAAATAATTTTAGCTTAACAGGTCTTTGTGAATACCGGTTCAGTTCTCTCCTTCCTTAGTAACGAACAAGCCTTAACCTGAAAAGCTGTGGCAATCTTCGCAGACGTAAGTACGCAACAGTTCAGCGCAGAAATCAGAGGGGAAGAATCTCTAGCGTCCAGTATGGGTAAGTGTGTCCTATAGACATGACGAGTGCCTGCTGCCACCGCCGGGACAGGTCAGACGCGAAGCCGTAAAGGGGGCCCCTACGGCGTTGCGCAGCAGCATTCGCCCGGCCTATACAGGGAACCTCTGCAAGCCAAAATATTTAACACCGTGTCTCTTACAGCGTTATCGACGCAAACCGCTCGGACTTCCAAAACCGGAGGCGATCCCGGAGACGAGTAAAGTCGAACGCCTGCTCCATGGCTTTCCTCCGCGCTATGCCACGGAAGCACAAGAACTCCACTGGTTTACGGGAGCCCATATCGCGTCAAGTTTCGCGGAAAGTTTCAATTCAGGTTTCTCCCACACCGCACGCAGCCGCTAGAAATCAGTTAGCGCTCAGCCCCACGTGCGAGTTGTAAACGTGAATGCGAAGTTCGTATGCGTGGACACGCTGTCCGCAAAGTTTCTGTGGGCACTGCCGCCTGGAAGGTAGCGATCTTTAACAAAGACGCCTACTCGTACCGGAATTCGACTGTAGTGCGCATGGTCAGCAGCGGAGAAGCCTGAACAACTTTCCAGCTGTTCCCGAATCGCCCTTGAGAGGCAGTGCAAGTAGGTCAGCACGTTGCGACAGGTTCCGTGGTAATGTGCCCGCGTTCCGGATGGTAGCGTCTAGACAGCGCCCACCGAAATCACCTATACGTGCAGGTTATGGGATCACCTAGTTTTTGTCGCTACCGTCACTGTGGTCATGCTGCACTCGGAAATGTTATGTAGCAACGACATCGTATGCACATAAACGTGCTCGGAAACGGGACGGCGGTTATGCCAGAAGCGTAGAGCGCATTACTCGTCAACGCAACTCATGCTCGCAGTCCTCGCGGCGGGGTTTCACTAAGCAGGGCCACGGCGCACCGCCATTCACATTTATCATTTATCACCGGTGTTCTATTAGCACCGCCTGATATAAGCAGCCAAAGCAGAGAGTTAAGTGCTCACAATATCGACGTATCGGGCTCAAGAACATAGGTCTTTCTTTTTCTTTCTTCAGTAACGGTACAGATAGTAAGACTTCATTTTCTCGTTAACTCAATCAATCTTTAAGAAATAAATAAGTCATGCATAGAAATGAAAGTCTTCATCGAATTTGTTACCATTAAACTCATATGTGTAAGATAAACATAGAAACACGAGGCGAATTAACCCTAAAGTTTATCTACGTGAAGCAAGGTGTTTTTTCTGCCCTTAAATAATCTGACGCTCAATGCTTTTTTTTTTCTGTATCCCCGTGGCCGTGTGTAGGGCAGCCAGCCAGATACGTTCCGGTTTTGCATGCGTGGCGGCGCAGTCATAATGTAATGACTTTGAATTACGCGCATGTAAGCAGCAGAGGCGCAGCCCTCGTGGCTGTGACGCTGCATGACGATTCCCGACTTGGCAGCGACGTGCTGCATGTCAGCTGCTTCAGTCTGCTCGCGCTGGCGGAACGCCTTCGACATAGCGCGTGTCTCCGCACTGGAGAGGGGGGGGGGGGAGGGGGGGGGGGGGCGTGAGCTGAATGCACACGACTCCCAAAGCCGCGCACACACGCACCCTTGCCCGCTTCGCAGGGACGCCACGAACAGCGCAAGGAGAAACAGAATAAAACAAGGCCGAGACACGGAGAGACAGGGGAGCATGGGTGTCACAGTATGGTCGATCAGCCCATAGATTGTGGCGGGCAAGCCGGAGCAGGCGAGCGCACGGCTCCAACGGAGGAGGGTAGGCATAGTCTATAAAGCTCGGCTCGCGCACCTCCCGCAGGCGAAGGCAGCGCGCATTTCTTGCTTCGCTACCTGATTCCGCTGCCGCCGACGTAGGAGTAGGAAAGAAAAGAAGAAATGGATGGAGCCCAGAAGTTGGTGAGCTGGTGGCCTGAGGCAGCGGGCGAAATAAAAGTTGTATAACGAGAGAGGCCCCCGCCCTCGGCGCTGCGATTTCTTGTGGGAATCGTTATCGAAGAGCGCGCCAGTGCGAAAGAAGGCGAGGAACGAGAAGAATAGAAGAATCCCCGCAGAAAGGCAGCTCGGGCTAAAGCAGCAGGAGCGGCGCGCAGGAAATTTGGGACACGCGTAGCGACTGCTGCGGCCCATGCAATCGGCACGACGCGTGAACAGCATTCAAACGCTGTTTAATTTAGCGCGGAGCGTTCTCCCCTTTCCTCTGCAGCTCCTGGGTTAGACGCAGCGCGCAGCTCGCAATGTTTTATGCAGGCCAATCCTATCCGCGACGCGCAAGCAGAAACAACGTTGCTCGGTTCGAGCGTCTGGCGGAGAGAAAAAAAAAGAAAGAACGCAGGTTGCGAGATCGCAACGGCGCATTATCGAGCTCCAGCTGGCGGAATGAACGAGATGATTGCGGAGTCTGGGAAATATTCCAGCGATCAGAGCAAAGGAAATTTTCTGCAAGAAGCACGTCTCACATTTTGCATTCCTTTCTACAACTTACACGTACTGAGCTATATTTTCTTGCTGTATCCGAAAAAAATTCACGCACAAGCTTATCTGGGCGTTGTGTAAGTATGCGTAAGCATAGTGCCCCTTTCTCATCTCCACGCAGCCCAGTATCGTTATTAATGTTATGAAACTTGATCTGACCAGTATAAACCCTTATCGGTCGTTATCAAGCTTATTAGTTCAGATCCAACTCTTATCAATCCTTAACGGCTATTATCAACACTTATAGGTCGGTATCACGCTTATATATCGCAATGGATCTGATACTTAACAACCCTTACCCATCCTTATCAACCTTATCTGATATTATCCGACCCTTATCAACTGTTATCAGTTCTTATCAGCCTGATCAGCTTTATCGGAATTGATCCGCCCTTTATCAACCCTTATCGGTGCTTATTAACCTTACCAGACGTGCTCTGACCATTGTAAGCCCTTATCGCTCTTCAGCACCTTATTCACCGCGCTGAACCATTGTCAACTGTAATGAGACCCACATAACGCTTCATCATTCCTTATCGTCCTTATGAACTCATTGGCTGCTTATCTGTCTGTCTGTGTTGCGCGATGTGAAGCGCATGAGCCCTTAGAGATCTGTGACATTTCTGTCAGTGAATGAACGCCCCAACGGAAGGTCACCCAAACGCATGAGGGAGGAACGGTTTGCATCGTTGATTAGGCATAAAAATGCTTGCGCATTTAAAAAAATAAGGTATTTTAAATGAGAAAGAGGGAAAAAGACGTACAAGCACGAACGCTGCCTTTTATTTATTGATGTATACGCAAATAAGGTGGCACGCGTAGTTTTTGAACTTGAGCGCTTTCTTACGAACGCTGAAAAATATTTCGGTTTCATGTTACTATTGGGCTGCATGAAGAACTAATAATGCCGTCCCTTATTTTTTTCAGAATTTCTTATTTGAGTAGTTAGATTGCTTTTTGTGAAAGTTGACTGCCATGCCCAGAGCGCGCGCTCTCTCTCTCTTTCTCTGTCTGTCTGTCTCTATCCCTGTACCATTAGAAAACCATGAATCTCACATTAAATAAATACAGAGCGAAATGTAAGATATTGCAGGGAGCTCAACCAGACACACGTCCTACTTGCGCCCCTACACTGAGGAAAAAGAAAGTTTGGAAAGAGAAACATTAGCGGTAGAGAGTCTGCACAGCGCACAGTGTTGCGTCTCTCTTCTTTGCCCGTGTTTTCAGTGCGCGCTGTAAGTAATAATAATGCACTATAAACGATCAGCACTTGCGAGGATTCCTACGCCAGTCTTGTCGCCAAAAATGTTCTCAAGCCTAGGCTGTTCTAACGCTTTCCGCGGTAACGGATTGGAAACCTCTGAACAATGCAGAGAGGACAGACGCAGGGGGAAGGGATATGTTCGATTCACTTCTCGCAACCAAACAAGTCGCGCGGAGGTGCGCCATAGCGTTTCCACAAAAGAAAGAATACGTTTCCGTATTTGCCACTCCCAGTCGCAAGCTACGCAGCAGCGTTGCATTGCAGAGAAAGAAGGCTCGCGGAATAGTTGTAGCATCAGTGGGGTGTAGAGAATGTGCCATCGCCGATACTAGACACGCGGGGAATTTCAATCAGCCAGCGTGGTGCGTGAGCCAAGGAACGGAATTTTCCCGCACCAGCCACGAAAATATCATGAGGTATCCAGCTTGTTACGAAAGTTTCTGCTCTCTGATTCTCGGAGAACAGTGCTCGCGTACTGTGCACCGCTGCGAATATTTTGATCAATACGGAAACGCCGGAAATCTGATATACGAACACGAACACTGGAAGCCTGATTTCGATTGAATGAGGCGGTGCGCCGTATACGGTCGAAGAATGGCCTCAATCAGGACGACGCCGCACCGGACGCTAAGAAATAGGCAAGTTCAAGGGCAGTCGTGTCATCAAAGTAAGCTCTCGTGTCAGCGAAGTAGGACAACGCATCGATTCTTACACCACGTAGGCACTCAGCACGGCATGCGCCGCCCGTCGCACCGCCGTGAATGGCTGCTAACGAGGCCTCCAGCACAAGGTACACTGGCTAAAAGCTCCTCGGCGAACAAGGGCTACTGTACATAAACCTACGCTGCCTCCTAGCGCTGTTGCTGATTTGTCAGGTAGCTGAGCAGCGGTGATAGAACGACGTCTGGTCCCCGCATCCTATCCCTCATCGCCCATTTCTTGATCGCGTGAGTGTGAATAACAGTGACGAAGAACCCCTCGGGAGGCACCGCTCGAGTAATATAACACACGGCGAGCCGGGTCCTCATGAGCCGTCGCGAGATTGATTGCCGCGGCGCGCTTGTCTCTGCCGTCCAGCCAGTTTGGGTTGTGTATATGCAAAGCGAATTGGAAATCGATCAGGCGGCGGCGAGCCTTGATAGTGGCGCGGCATCGAAGCAGCAAAGCCAGCAAAGTCGGCCCACGAAAGCAAGCTCGTGTCTAATGGGTGCGAGGCTGTCGGCCCCACCAGAAGCTGGCCGCCTGCCAGGGCGGCCCACTCGGACGTCGCCGAACCTCGCGTGTCGCGGTGAGTCGCGACGCCGGCGAAGTCGGCCGTGCGTAACTCGATGCGACAATCGGGCGGCGCTCACCGCGACGTCCGGCAGCAGACGGGCCGACGCATGACAAACGCAAGCCAGGTCACGTGAGATGCGAGCGGCCGGAAAGCGAATTTTCCAGCCACCGAGCGTGTTTCAAATTTCTAGAAGCGTTTTGTCACCGGCTACATCCTCTACTTCTTTTTCCTTTTTTTATCGTGCCATTTCGAAGAGCACAATCCCACAAACTGAAGAGCGAGTGCCCACGAGAGCGCTAATTCGATCAACTGTAGCGATCACGCAGGATCCTTCACGAAAACTAATGCTTTTCTTCCCTTCCTATTTCTTTTATGTTTTTTTATTGGAATGAAAATAAAAGGGAGATGTAGTCACCCTATAATGGTGACGGATACTCTTTTTGGCATAACAGAAAGGAGAATCCCCGCCCAAGCACACTGTCCAGATGGTTAACCAGCGCAGCTGAAACGTGCGGCCCCGGTGTTTATGACTGGATCAATTCCGAAAATTCCTAAATGACGGCTTGGTAGGCTGCTGGATCCTCGGCACGCAGTTGCTGCTTGCGCTCGGCTGTACGAGCCTGTTCTTGTGCCCTGGTTGCAACATCAGCACGGCGTAGACGAGCTCGTTCTCGGTTCTGCTCGCGGCGTTGCTGATCAAAAGCTGCCTGCTCCTCAGGAGTACTTATGACGCGTGGCCTACCCACTTCGGAGCCGGAGAGAAACTACTGCGCTCGACTGCCACGGAGAGCAACGCCGTCACTACTGGCACAGCCAATCGTACGCCTCTCTTTCTTTCTCTTTTATTTTCGCGCATGCGCATAGAGTTGCGCCGGAGAAGTTTTCGGCGTACAGGCGACGGATGGTCGAATAGGCTAGCCATATACAGCTTCGCTATAAAAAATATATGTAATAAGAAAATGGAAAGAAACCACGTCCTATAGCCAGAAATCAACAGTACACAGTCCTATACACCCACTAACATATAAATGTAAAAGGCAAAGACCAGTCGCTCCACAATGAATTCGTTAACAAAGTCAGAAACACTCGCAAGCGGCCGCAAGGTACACTGTGATGAGCACATAAACAGATAAGAATACGCAAAATACAAAAGAGTTTAACACGTAATATCCAACGCTAATAAATACATAGAAGCAAGTTGTAGCTACATCGTGTGACTGTTCTGTGCAATATCTAGTACTTGTTAAGGGTGCCTGTGTCTTCGCAAATATGTTCGAGGGCCTTCAATGCTTCTCGCTGTGCTATTTTTGATGGGCACGGGTACGGCAATTCTTCTATTTATCTTCTTTTTGTTCTTTTCTGCTATGGATAACGGAAAAGTGGGAGATTTCTTGTGAGCCGATGCTTTTACCGCTCCTCTCCTTTACCTTGCTGCGAGAGCTCTAAAAAGTGGAAAGGGCATATCAATGAAATAATGACCAGCGTGTCAGTCGTTAGGCACAGAACTACAGGGCACAACATCTATCTCTCAAGAAGTCAAGATAAAAACACATATTTCAAGAACTCAAGCGTTTACTTCTCTTCAAAGTGTTGCGAGCGGACGATGAGTGTGGCGTCGAACTGCACGTCTCCGCACTTCAAATTTTGTTCATGGGGACACACGTAAGCTGGCTTCACGTGTTTCCTTCTTTGGTATGAGATAAAGTTCGATCACCATTTTATCTTCTCTTTACTGGTCGGATCGTTCAGGGTATGTTTGCCCTTCGGGTTTTTTCTTCCTATTCTTTTTCTGCGCTCTATTATCTCTACCTTCAGATAGGATAAAAAAAAAGAAAAGAAACGATGCAGAAAAAAATGACGCTGCCGCATACGCGCACCCGTGTAACTGCCGTAATAATGTTATCTCCATTCTGCCACGAGTTGGATCGTGCGCACAGCTTTCATTGCTGGAGGCAACGTATATTTCTGGCTCAAGTGCGACGAGCCTGCGCTCGCAGATATCAGTGATGGATAGGCCTCTTTATTGGTACTACGTCACATTCCTGGCGCTGAGCTGTTGCTGGGAGAGGAGGACGAATGTGCCTCCTTTCGCTCGCAAACGATAACGCGCAAGCAAAAAAGCTACTTCCTTCGCGACACGCAAACACTTGCCCCAGCGCCAAAGGGAGCAAGTGCCGGTTATCCACTACGGGACCATGACGCAGTGCATAACCGAAAAGTGACGCAACACAGAGTGTTCGTTTAAATTGTCCGTTCTGAAAATATCCTTCGCCCGACTACATGTGCGGTGTGTGTGCTTTGTAAAGACGACCAACGCGAAGGAGAAAAGGAAAGAAAAAAAAGGAAGATCTCGGGGGCTTGCAAGTGCGCACTTAAATAAATGTTAGAAGAGTTAGGTAAGTTGACGCCTTAAAATGCGTGTCTCTGACGCAAGCAAAAATTAACGGAATTATCAGGCGCGTTGTTTCACCCGTATAAGGGCCAGACTCCCTCCATGAAAGTTTAAATGAGATATAGACACGGAAGGGCTATGTAAAGCGTGTTATGAACGATGTTATTTAGTTAGTGTTAGTAGTGACCGTGTACATACATTATAATCCAGCACGGTTCGCAATAAGCAGGTAGACACGTAGCGACATTTCTCGGCTTCGTTGTAGCTAATACGTTTCATATCCTAGTGTATATTCCAGAAATCAACTCGCTTAATTACTAGTGTCATCGTGGTAGGCAGCAACAGCTCAACGAACAAAAAATGCAAGTTCGTCCATTCGTTTGGAACAAAAATTGATCAATTCTATTATAACGTATAATTTTGGAGGGCTGTCGACAGAAAGGAAATAATTAAGCTCACAAAGTCATATTTAGGAGTAAGAATGAGCCACGTGAGTGCAAATGAGAAATGTTTAAAATACCGATAGTCCAGACAGAGGAGTGTGGCGCTAGCTGAGTAATAAGTGTCTGCAGCGCTACCTGGGGCAATTTACAGCCCGAGAAGCGCGCGCGCGTGTTTCACAAACCTTACGAAAGTGCAGCGCATCGCAAGTAAAGATCATTACTATCTCACCCATTCCGGCAGCAGACGCTTTATCGTTGCATAGACAAAAAGAGAGCGCTCGAACAAACAACGTTAATCAAAGCAATGCACAAGACGTTGACCGCCCTGGTTATGTGACAAGAAGCAATTTGCAGAGCAAGGCTTCAAGATGTTGTCCGCCCACAAGTTTTCTCATTAGAGAAAAAAAAATTCCAAGTGCACCGAACATGCGCCTACTTTGATCTCGATCAGAAAACCAAAGAAAAGGGGAAGGGTTCGTTATTGCTCCAAGGGCCGTTCGCAGCAATCGTACCGAAAGCAAAGAGAGAAATCGACAAAGTCCATTTTTCATCGTGCTCGTTTGTGCTTCGTAATTGGCAACCGCCTTCCTCTCTATTTCTTTCTTTCTCTCTCCTCTCTTTCTCCTCTCGCTCACACACACACACACACACACACACACACACACACACACACGTGTGTGTGTGTGATGTGTGCGCGCCTGATGTGTGTGCGGCGTGAACGGCTTTCTTTACGCCCAATGCAGGGGAGACATCACAAATAAGCTGGCAAAGCGAAAGAAAAAAAAAGAATAATAATTTCACCGACCCGGGACTCGTGACGTGTGTGCCGATGACGCCTGTGCGAGCCCGGGCCGAGAATCAGCCGTCGGCCCATCTGGCGACAGGCGCTTCCGGCACGACGGCCGTTCTTGCGTGAAGCCATAAAGTGTATAAAGCTCCATAAAAACTTGTCTGGCGCGAGCTGCCCACTTGCGCAGGACATTAGAGAAAGAGGGAGAAGACGGGGTGTCCCGTTGCGAGAGAATGCTTCGCTGCCGCGATGGCACACACGCGCTACATGTCCTTGTACAGGAACAACGTGCGGGTATACCACAACAAGCAACGGCGCACTGTCAAGGCGGCAGGAAAAGAAAAGCATGTTTCTTTTTGCCACGGACACGGCTAATGCCTAGAGCGACCTGAAAGTATTCACACACGTACATTGTTGATCTTCTTCTGGTGAGCATTTTTCACCGCCTAACCACTGACACAAAGACATCGCTCAACACAAGGTACGGCTGCCGCTGTAGCAGAACTTTCCTGAATGTGTTCGCCAGTTCTATAGCGAAATAGCCTTATTTAATTAGATTGCGTGCACTACGATAACCGTGGCGTACATACGCTCGCACCAGCGATTACGCTGAAATCTACGATGAATGGTGTGTAAATAGCCCGCGCACTTGACCCGTAGACGCAGATCTTGACGACCGACGACTGTGCCAGCCGCTATTGTTGTGATTCGAGTATTGCTTGTTTTGCTAGGCACAAGTTCCTCCAATAAAGAGTTAAATCTTTACCGAGCGCTTTTGGTAGCTTTATTTTTCGCCGTCACTACAACGCGACAGCCGTGTGACGCAACGTATCTTCCTAACGTGCACCGGCAGTTAAACGAGGGAAAGCGGTTATTTAATAGCGATTCTTTTCTCCGCACGAGAAAGAATAAAGGAGACCAACTTACTGAGCACACGCTTTCAACGTTACCTCTTTGAAAAGCAGGCGAAACTCATGAGGAAGATTTTTAACGCGATGGTATAACGTAGGCGGACATATTCTCAGGCGTGAATGACAGCCATAAGTTTGTTAGGTCGTAAATCCTTTCTTGAACGACCATCTCTCAAACCTAAGTCACTCTTTGGTTCGTTTCTCTTTCAAAAACAAAGAACGCTACAGTTTCAGCTGGCAAACAGAAAGTGTTATTACTTGAACACTTCCTCTGAAACAGTAGTCGTAGTTCCGACAGAAATCAGTGCATACCGCTTTTATGCTTAAAATAAGGCAGGCTGATCCTCGACTACCGCATCGTCGACATCGCTTCGTGCTAGTAAATTAGCCTCTCTCTCTCTCTCTCTCTCTCTCTCTCTCTCTCTCTCTCTCTCTTCTGGCTTCCTGTGTTGATGAATACTGCGAACTACGAAAGCTGATATCTTTGAAGTTACCGACTTCCACGACAGGCCTACGTATACCGGAGACCGTTTTGATTGATATCGGCAAGGTTTTTGGTGGCTCAATCACGCCCGAAGAAGCGCGTTTTTGAGAGAAGAGAGAGCGAGGCTCAGATAATGATTCATGGACGCCGCTTGCTCTGAATGCCCCCGTTTGGTATTAGGTCGAGCAGTCGGGTTACGGAACAAATTTCGCCCCATGAAATTGCGCTCTCGCGGAGAACACCTGCTTTGCCCCGAACGTCGTTATGCCGCTCACGAAGAAATCGCGCACTTCAAATGGCTTCTCCAGTTCCGCGGCGTTTCGTTTCACCGGAAGAACGCACATGCGCGTGCGCGCAACGAAAAGCAAAACGCCAGGACTAACAAAAACGCGGGCAGGCAGCCTCCTCCCGACCGAACATCTACGGAAGGAGCGGTGGCAGCCCGCGGGCCCTGTACACGGGCCGGTGGCAGGTTGCGATACAAGACACGATTCTTATTGACCTGCCGAGGCACACCAGACAAATGATGGGAAGGGGGGGGCCACCCCCTCCGCATTCCTCGGGGCGCGCGTTGCCTCTTCCCCACCCCATTGGGGCTGCGGCGCACGTCCCCATTTTACGCGCCCTGCCGATGAGGACGCGTGCGGCTGCTGCTGCCGCCACATGAAGCCCGCGGCGGGGGCTGCTGCTACTGCTTCGGGCTCTAAAGGAAGCACGTGGAGAGGGATGGCTTCTCCTCCCTCCCCACCCAGCCACCACCTCGCACGGGCCACAGAGTCGATGACGCGGCCTGCGCTGCTCGCCGCTGGCAGGAGACGCGTCGCACCAGCGGCAGTACAGTGCACGGCTCTGCGGTGCAGAAAAACCCTCTCCTCGCGGACGCTCGCTTTATGGGCACTAAAAGGAATCCCCCCGCGTTGCGCGCGGGGCAGCCATTCGAGCGGCGCTTCAGTTTGTAAAGGTATGAATTCCAGAGGAACAGGCGGGAAAAGGAGGCGAAGGATCGACTTCTCATTTTATGGCGCCGAGCTACGCGCACAGCACGCGCGCCGGCGGTTACGTGTGTAGTGCGCCCTTCCCGGCGGCCGCTCCTGGAGCCCCGCGCAGTCTGTGCCAGCCCGGGTCGCGCGACCGTTTTGCTGGTCGATATTTGGCGCGCACAGGCAGGCCTGAGGCTGGTAGCACGTCTTTGTTAGCCGCATGTTGGCTAAACTAATTAGTGATGCCAAAGCAGAAAACGAGGAAGGAAATATCCCCTGGGAGCTGGAGGAAAGGGCTGAGGGTGCTGCGAAATAATTGCGCGCCTAGGTGGTTACGCTGGGTTGAGCTTTGAATGATATTGGCTTTTGCGGCGGTGCACAAAGATGCCCGAAGCGCAGCGGCAGGCGATGCAGGTTTTATCAAAGAGCAAACGAGCTGGTAGATCTTTCAACGTTGCAACTCGGGGGCAACGCTGCAGAGAAAACGCTGGCTGTAAAAATATAAGCTGTTAGTAAGAAACCAAGTCTTGAAAACTGCTTTTATTGTCTGTACTTGAACAAAATTGCGCATCTAAAGAGGTTGCACAAACCCCCGTAGCCGCAAAAAAAATTTTTTTTTGTCAATACAGCGCACATAAAGCAATTTATGAAAAGCAGATGTTGCCCCTTAATAATTTCGCATTCAGATATATGCATACACCTTTTTGCTTACCTAGCTTGCATGGCTTGTTGTAATGTAACCTTATATTTCACGACATAAATGCAAAAAATCAGGCTTGAACGTTTTGTCATAATTATTTCTGTGTGAATAATTTTCTGCGCCGCGTTCACTTTCCCGTAGCACATGAAAAAAAAATGTGGCATCAATTTAATTAAGTTGCCCTAAATTCCCTGCAGGTGAACAGGTGAATAGCTTTCAGTAAAGGACTACTGGTATGTGTTTGCTATTTCTGGCGCATCTCATAAAAGATCTTTCGCGGAATTTCCAAAAACTCTCTGAACTCGCTTATGTTTTGGCCATTTGCCACACTCAGTTCAAGTTCTCACTCACCTGAGAAACGATATCTTTGCGCTATGTGTTATATATTACAATATCATAAACATAGTATCACATTACTAGTTTGCTGGTTATATTTATATAGCAGGAGCAGCAACTCGTTTTCATCTCAAGCCAGCGTTAAAAAGCTAAATCATGCCATAAATTCATTGTTTAAATGCATGTTTAGATGTTAATATTGGTCGCTGAATACTACGCTGGCCACCTGATTGAGCAACCCCGAAATTTATATTAAGCGTTTGCAGCTTCGGGGGTTTCTAGGTATGTGTGTTATTTAAGACAAATAACTAGATGATCAACATACAAGCCAAGTTACATTCTCGAATGCAGCACCAACAATATGTTAAGTCTTCCCGAACCGTGAATGTTGTCCATGGATACGCTAGAGTTCTTGTCATCGGGTGGTTAGGATTGTTAAGAGTACTAAAAGCCATACGGTGCATTGTTAGCGCTGCCACCTAAGGCAGTGACCACTTCATTCTTACCTACAGCCCGCGCATACGAGTCAACAGTCCTCTATAGAATAAATACTGCCTTAGCATCTTTAATTGCCGCATGGAAGAGCACTGCAGTTCTGAGCCTACAGCATTCTGAACCCATCTTCCGCCTCGTGATGTCATCGTTCGACGTGCAGTTATTCCATACAGATATTATTTATTTTAGGCAAAAAAAACATATAGCGATTGTCATCCTATGTACTTGTATTAAAGATAAGTAAATATTCCGGCAAAATTGATCCTATTGATGTAAGCGTCATATTTCAAAGCATGTATCGCCAAAAACAGCTCACGTATGACAGAAAACGTAGAACCCACATAGTGTCGGTACCATTGCAGTGACAGTGAACCGGAAGGAGACACTGACAGCCCATACTATGGCTGGAAGCTCTATTGTTCACAAAGAAATCACCTCCAATAGGGAAGATTAAAGTCGTCACGTAGTATGCTGTCTATTATTTCTTCGCGCACACTCCTGACCCAACAAATCCACGCATAGTGTTTATTCTCCTGTAAAGCGTGGTTTGTCTGCTATGCACACGAGAACGTACACAAAGCCACCCTTACATATTATTTGGGGAAAGGAGAATTTTTGTTGGTCGCTAATGTCCTCCGTCCTCTTCCTCTTCCTTTTCTCTTTTTTACTTTTAGACTTTAGCCAAAAAGCTATTTGAGGAACATTCAAGCAAGCAAGCCAAACAAGATGGCGCTCTCCATAGTAAGAAAATGCTCCTGTCGCAGTAAATGAGTTAGAGCAGAAGGAATCTCTGAAGTCTGCTTCTGTCTTTCTTGTTGGAAGGGCAGCGCTAAAGGGCCAATAATCACAGTTGCTTTGAAATGCACCGCATACATTGATATCGACCCCCCCCCCCCCCCCTTGAATATACTTCCCTTGTCCTGCGCTCCCACATTGAAACTACCAATAGACGAGGCTGAAACTTTTCTATTCAATGAAACGCGCCCGTACCACGGCGTACAGATTGCTGCATCCAAGCAGATTGCAGCAGCAAAACCCTTTGGCAGATCACGCTCTTCTTTTTTTTTTCCTTGATCGTAATATAGAGCCTTCCCCTCCCCCCTTTCTCGCGCGGTGGCTTAGCGGTCAAAGCGTTTTGTTGCTGAGCCCTTAGTCGTGGGTTCAACTCCCGGTCGCCGCAAATCCATCTTCATGGGGTCGGAATGCAAAAATGTATGTGCGCCTTGGTTTCGTGTGCACGGTAAAAAAAACGCCAGATTATCGAAATTAATCCGCCGCCCTCCACTATGGCGTCTCTCACCACCCATGTGTTCATTTTCGGGAGTTCAAAGCCAAAATCAATAAAACAATTGATGACCACTTATGACCTAAGTTTGCTGTGCGCGCATATTGACGAACTGGTAGATATTATTACATTGATCACGATTTTCGTAAGATAGAGATCAATTTCTTTTGTAGTATTCGTACATTCATATTTATTTTTTGCAGTGCTGGCATATTCATTTTTTTCGCAGACTGATGAGAAAAAAGAACGCGTCTGTCTTCATGGAAGGCTCTTACGATCGCTAAGCTTGCCGAAGCGGGCCAATGCATACTAAAAGGAAGTCGATCGCCATCGTCGCTCGCGTCGGAGATCTCAGCGTCCGCGAAAATCCCCCTAAGTCCGCCCAGTTTCACTCAAATACTTGAAGCCGGTTGGTGAAAGGCCCATAAAAAAAAAAGTACGCCGCAAAGCATACGAGAACGAACATGTGTGTCAAGATCCGCCATTGGACACGAGCGATAATTCAACTGTTTGCCGACTGGCTTCCTCGCGCTTTCAAATAGCTAATCAAACTCTCCAATGCTCGTACGTGCGTGCTTCCTGGCGTTTCTTCAGAGATTGTGAAGTGAAAAATGAAGTCGACAGCAAATGCTTTTTATTTCATCTTGTGCAACTATCTTGGGTTACGCCAAATAAAAATTCCATCAAGCAATGCGTTCTCAAAAGCACCGAGAACGCTAAGCGGCTGTCGCAATGTTCTGCTATAGTTCTTTTTTTTTTTTTTGCTGCGATAGCAGTCAAGACCGCACACACTAGAAAGGGTTTCCGTAATCGTTGGGCCGTGATCCGCGCATCGTTTAATTAGCATAGGTTGCGGATATCACATGAAACATTTTACTGCGAAAGCATATAAGACCTCGAAAAAGGGTTTTCTTTGTCCCTTCTGTTACTTCGTGGCGTGCGCCAGCGTGCCGTCGCCATCGTAATTATCTTGGCAACGTCGCTATTTCGTAATCATTATCGGGCCGTTGTCATTGGGCCCCACCATCGTCACACTACCGTCGTCGCCAATGTCAGTGTGTTGTCGTCGTCGTCGTCGAGCCACGTTGTCGTCGTCTTTGCCGCTGTGTCGCCGTAGTTTTTGTTGTTTTCATCGTCGTGTGGTTGTCGCCATATCGCATTACCCGCCATTCATACGACGGCGACAGCATACAACCTTCGCCGTCATTTGCATCGAGTCACCGTTGCCGTGCCTTTCTCGTGTCGCCTGGTTGTCCTCGGTACACGCACTTCAGAGAGTTTCCACAGGATTGTGGGAGTTTTTCACAAAATTGGGAACATTCGGGACCATTGGGGAACCCTAATACGTTCAGAACCCCTGATATCACCGAGCTCTATTTTCTTTTTCTTTTTGTTAACCGATAGTTGCCGTCTGTAGAATATCTTGGGGAGTACGTCGCACAGACATGCATACATGCATACATGCAGCAATACATGCATAGCTCGAAGAAGAAGAAGAAGAAGAAGAAGAAGAAGAAGAAGAAGAAGAAGAAGAAGAAGAAGAAGAAGAAGAAGGAGAAGGAGAAGGAGAAGGAGGAGAAGGAGAAGGAGAAGGAGGAGAAGAAGGAGAAGGAGAAGGAGAAGGAGAAGGAGACAGGAACCGAGCAAACATGTTAAAAAAAGTTGCAGATTGTTCTAAAATTAAATGCCGCAACGTCACAAGCGCGATTATTAATTTAATCTTACAAACCCCAAGGGCGCGAAAGAAAGCCCTGGTAAATAATTACAGCAAAACGTGGCTGTTCAATATACCGAAGTATTTATATCAAGGGAAAAAGAAACGTGGCTGTAGCTAGATTTGGATGCTCGTAAAGAAATCGCAACAATTACCACACTTTTACATCTGTAATACATAAATTTGGAAGCCTAAAGTGGGGATCATGTTTATTATCATGTGTGTATTTAGTAAAACAACCCAACCGCAACATTATCTCAACAGCGCAAGAGCGACAGCAACTGGTCTCTTCCATTGCAAACGTCGATAAGAGGCCGCTATCAGACGAGTTTTTTTTTTTTTAGGTCATTAGCCTAATGCAAACAGCGCAGCCCTGAGAACAAGTGCCGCTATAGCCTTTCTTGAATCCACTGGGCTGGACGCACGGCTTTAGGGTCGCCACAATGGTGTGAACTTGTACATACGCGCATATTCCTCATGTCATCGTCATCATTCATCAGCCCTTTTCCTCCCCGTCTCTTTTCCCCAGTGTAGAGCAGCAGGTCAGAGCAAGTTATAGCTCAGGCTAACGTTTCTGCCTTTCTGCGAAGAAATATATATCTCTCTATTCCACTCAGGAATGTTCATTCTGAACCTCAGGACCGACAGGCTGGCGAGCTTCAGCAAAAAGAGGGCTGGTGTTCGCACCTATATCAAACAGAGTACATAACATTGTGCCTACCCCACATGCACCAGTTACCTTTCTATCTTTTTCGCCGTCTCTTGTCATTTCTTTTTCGACACATCTGTTAATAAAAACAAAATCTGTAGCTTCATTTTTATTCTTCTTTTTTGTCGCAAATAAATAGATTCTCAATGAAATTAAGAATTGCATAAACGCGTACGTCAGGTATGATGCACAAGACACAGCCGCTACCTTACGGTACATGAAACTCGCAGACCTAACGTTTGCAGCCCGAAGCATGCAGCCTTGGCTGATCGAGTGGATAAAGCGTCGAGGCCCAACCGGAGAGGACTGTCGTTAAAATTTCAGTGGAGTCAAAAGATACTTCTACCTTACCGCTTTTCCTTTTTCCAGAAGATGAGCGCAAATCCATGGCTTTCATAATGAAGAAATTTATCACTCTGAATCGTCAGTTGCCTTATACTCGGACTGAATGAGGATAGGAACGAACCATCATACAAGGGTTGTCCGAAGGATCACGTGCGATGAATTCCACGTTAAAAGGCCGCGTGACAGAATGAGCCGATGGACGGCACGCTACATGAAGAGAAAACACCTCCAGTGGAACACTACATCTCGACGTGCTACCGTTTCAATCCGGTCCCCCTATTTTGAGCGTTTTTCGTTTTTCCTTGGTTCCTTGCCCACTGCGAGCCGCGCGCACTCGGTCTCGCTGCTGTGTACCCTATCTCCCCTGGCTTCCGTCTTGTTTTCTTGCCGTCCACAGCCTCTTTTTGTTTTAGTTCTCGGCGCATTTTCCTTCATTTGTTATCTACGTCATTGTTTCCTCGGTTCGTTTTCCCAGTTCCCACTCTCACTCCCGCTGCCCCCCGCTATTTCTGGGTTCCTTTGTTCAATTCATCGCGCGCACTTTTTCGCTTTTCACTTTCTTCGTTTCGTTTCTTATTTTTGTGCGTGTGTGTGTGTTCTGCTAACTGTGGTGACAAGAATTCGAACGACACGAGCGCCGTCCCATCTGCACCCGGTTCTCTGTGCTCCAGTCACGTGTCCTTCAGCCACGACAACAGAAACGAATGCTGAAGCGGCGCAGTTCGCCGGCATGCTTGAAACATCGCAAACGGTGCGTCACCACCACGGCAGCAGGAGAGAGTCCTTGGTTCAGGCAGACGCTTGCGGGCTTGGCTGCCCAACTCTGCCAACCTACGCAAATGTTCTCGCCTGCATCTTCGCAGGAGGAAATGGAACGCTTGTGAAACATGAAAGGGATCACTCGCCGCCCAGCCAGCACCGGTCGACTTGGTTAAACAAGGGGTTGCTCGTTCCCTGCGTTTGTATATGCGCCGCACGAGCTGCCAGCGATGCCCTCACGCGTTGTTCCATGAGTGCTGTGTTGCCATTTTCAATGGCCGGGAAGCAAGTTTCCGAACATATATTTGCAAAAAATAAATAAATTGCGTATGAGGAGTACAATGAGCAAACCGGTTGCGCAACTGAACTGCAGAGACCTGGCTAAACATATGGCATCTTCAGATCCGCTCATCCAGACTAACGTCTTTCCAGCCACACTGTTCAGCCCAGCTAGGTCGCTTCGTTTACGCTATATGCTAAGTGCCTTTACAAGTATCTAAGTAGATTTTCCCAATATTTTTTTCGTCGCGGTGCACATTCACCACACTAAAGCAACAAACACACTCCCACAAAACCGCCAGACACTCGAATGAATGCGAACACATCGCGACATTGTAGCAAAAGCATAGAAATGTCGTCGACAGTAGGATAGCTGAATGAACGAAAACACTGATATCTAATTAAAACGCTTTTCTTGATCGTTACGCATGGAGACGATGACTGGAACGACTTTTCTTCGACCATATAAAACTGCTTCTTTCTGCACAACCGTCGATAAAGCTCACTTGAACAATGTGAACATCACGCAACGAGTAATATATGTTCACCAAGCTCTTCAACGGAGTGCAGTAACATTGAACAACATTGAAGTAACAGCGAACAACAAAGATCACTGGCTGACATATTAAAAATGGTCAGTGAAGGAGAGCTTAGGGTAATTTTCGATTACGTAAAAATGTGTAGGACAGTTAATAGGTTATTCATTCGTGCTGCACATCGTAAAATCAATAAGGTCGAATATATGCAATGTGTAAAGTTGTCGTGCAGAATATGCCTGGCTCGTGGATTCTGATGATCGAAAATGTGCTTTAATGTCTGTAAAAGATAAAAAGTCCTATCTTTTCTGTATTTTTTTGTTCCCCTTTTTTCTTTTAGGCATAGAGTCCTAAGCTTAGCGTAAATTACCTTTCTGCTGCTCTGCGGTACAAAAAAGAACAAAAGAGTAAAATTGTATATTGCACTACTTCTGGGAAACTATCAATAGCTCGTTGTGTAAAAACGAAAAATACCTGACTGCCCGTGAACAGAAGTAAAACCCCTTAGGGAATGTGACCTCAGTGGTTTTAGTAAAGCCAGGCGCCAGTTTGCCAGAATGCAGAGTAAATGACGGTGTTTCGTGAACGCATACAATTAAAGAAATTGCCCTTACAGTGAGCCAAAACATCTGTTTTCAAGAAAGAGTATTAATCCCAGCATCATTGACGCTCTCTAATGTTTATGTTAACTAGAATATCTTTTGTGGGAGGGTAGGGGGTAGAGAAGTGAACAGGGATGAAATGATGCACTGTAAGTTGCAATAAAAAGTCCAAATTTCTCCTTTTTTTTTCCCGGGCTGCTCAAAAACAATTGCCTCCAAGTGCATGTTTTCGCGTTATCGATATGCATGTGGCATCCACGCCTTTTTTCGTACTTGACCTGCGTGAATGCGTAAGTGTGCGGCAGTGTATTTATAGTGATGTTTCTCAGCTGTAAAGGTAATATGGGGTAGAGAGAGATATAGAGATAGCAAAGAGAGGAAAGGCCGGGAGGTCAACCAGACAAGCGTCCGGTTTGCTACCCTACACTGGGGGAAAGGAAGGGGGGAACAGAAAGAGGAAAGCGGGATAGAGGGAACACTGTTTGTGCACGCAGCAAATTGCTTGGAAATCAGTCAAGTCAAAGCAAGTGCTCCGTCGATACGTTAGGCTGCCGTCAATCTTGGTGGTTCATAGCTGATGATGCACGTTGAAGTCACCAGTGAAGACCAAGGATCCGGTGGGCGTCAGCAGTACGTTGCAGTGCGTGGCAGTATAAATTTAAGCTAAACCACAGCCGTTCTGACTTCAGTGCGAATATAACGATGCGGGTGAGCCATGATGCTTACTCAAGAGTTGCAGGTACTGAATTGAGAGCATCCAGCACTTGCATTGCACTTCGCGCTGACGGAGTGTGCAGGTTATTTAAGAGCATTCGAAAGTATTCATCGGAGACCGGAGCAGCATAACCACTTGCCGGTCTTCTTCGGGCTATTTGTCAGGAACCCGCGCTGTTCGCTCTACAGCCGTGCGCAGCTGTATCACTTGACGTGGCTCCGGCTCCGGCTGTGGCATCGGCTGCGGCATCGCCTCCGGTTGTGGCATCGGCTGCGGTATCGCCTCCGGCTGCGGCATCTCCTCCGGCTGTGGCATCGGCTGTATCACCGACTGTGGCATCGGCTGTGGCATCAGCTGTGGCTTCGGTTGTGACTTCCGCTGTCGTTCTGGCTTTGGCTGTTGCTTTAGTAGTGAGGACCAAGTTGTATTGTTCTCCGCCATGGCTTTGTCAGGTTTAGATTTAATTGCCCCAGGCCTAGGGGGCAGATGAAGTCCGGCGGCGTCGGGAGCATCGCTTTCTAACGGCCGCAACAGCTACCCGACGAGACGAATGGTCTCACGCCATCTTCTTCAAGATCGCCTTTTCCTTCTTTCCTTTCTTTTCCTTCTTCATTTTGGGGAGGTCCTTCGAGAAAGCATCATGGAACCCAAGGCAATTGGTGCATTTGAGAACCGTGGCTGCACAAGAATCTGCAGAGTGGGGCTCAGTGCAGCGTGAGCAAACTCTCGTGTTCTCGCACACGGCACTCACGTGTCCCAGCCTTATACAATTGCGGCATTGCAGTGGCATTGGGATTAATCGTCGCACAGGGTGTCTAAAGTGGCCCACCTTGACGTGCGAAGGGAGGGTCTCACCCTTGAATATAATTTTCACACAGCGGGATGTGCCGCGGCGATACACATGTGTTATGGCGGCGCCATCAACGGCAGACTTCACTAGAATCGGCAAGTCGGCGCTGGAGATGGAGACGTCCACGTCGTAGATGACACCAGTAGTTGAACCACTATTCTGGGGGATGTACGAGCGGAGCTTAACGCCACCTAGTTCTGTAACTTCAGTCAAATTTCTCAGCGCAGTCTCATGTGTGTTGTCGATAGCCAACACATTTTTTCGTGTGTTGACTCTAAGGTCTGCTATCTGATTTGGCACAACCGCTTCAAGTTGCACCGATACGGAGTGTCTGTTGAGTCGCCTCAGGTTGTCGGTAGCGAGTTCTGGTACAAATATAATCGTACTGACTGCGGTATTCTGAGTTGGTCCTACCATTGGCATGCTCGAAGACATGGATGTCCTGTTGATGTGTCATCGTTTCGCCTTGCGGCTCCGCACAAGCTCGAAGGCGTCATCGGAGAAGTCCTCACTGCTGAGCGAGTAGACGCTGGTGTCATCACCGTCGGTGTCGCTCTGGAAGCCGATCCACTTCCTAGACACAGGCGCCGCTGAAGTCGCCATTCCTGGCAGAGGCGGGGGGACGTCAACTTGAATCCGCGCCACGAACCATGCCGGCTCTCCAAAGATGTACGCAGAAATAAGGAAAACACAGTATATAGTAGCATTCCTGATCATACGTATGACTGCTGTTCATCGCTAATGAAGATTGATTGATTGATTGATTGATTGATTGATTGATTGATTGATTGATTGATTGATTGATTGATTGATTGATTGATTGATTGATTGATTGATTGATTGATTGATTGATTGATTGATTGATTGATTGATTGATTGATTGATTGATTGAAACGCTTCCCGAAGGTCAAGGACAGTGTTTGTGCATATCAATGTTTTCCCCAAAACAGCCATAAAGTCTCGTCGATTTAATGGATCACGGGCGGTCTCACCATGCTCGGTTTCCCATCGGCCATCAGGTAAGGGCAAGCGAAAATAAGTAAGCGAAGAAATACTGCTCTAATGTAAGCTCGGTGCCAAACTCGAGACCTGTCTATATCTATACCGCTGCCCTATAGACAAAGCTATCAATTTCTCGGCTTAAGTGTGTGTTCGGACAACTGCCGCATCTTGGGAAGCGCGGGAGTAGAGGAAGCTTGCGACGAGTCATTTCTTCCTCACTGTAGCAATAGCGAAAACGACGCTGATTATGAAGACCAATGCCCGGAAAGATTTTCCCGCTGGACATAGGTGAAAGAGGCAATGACGGTGGTTGTTTACTGCAGGGAGGAAAAAGCGCGATCACTGGCACTAAGATACATACGGCCGGTATAATAAGAAGCGCCAAACGTTTGTGGGATAGTTCAAATCGAATAAAATTATATTAAATTACAAGATTTATCGTCACCGAGCAACACAAGGGCTTTGAGAGACGACGTGATGGGGAGGTGTCTCCAGATTAATTTCGACCACCTGAGATTCTCTAACGTGCACACGAGTCTAAGTACGGGAGCGTTTTTACCGCCCCGATCGTAATGCGACCCCAACGACCGCTTTACGAACCGGAGACCTCGCACTCAGCAGCAAAACTCCCATATTCACTGAGCTACCGCGAAGGGTGTTAGTAAGATACGTCCGATTACAAATAGATGTTGAAGTTCTTGAACTGAGTTCATGCTATAATTGTCTACGTGTGTACAATGCCAGCCAAGCGTGCGAAAGTGTTTTGCAACCGTTAGAGGTGCTTTGATGTCTGATCTTTAAATTAATAAATGCCAGAAATCTGCAAATATATCTACGAATTCAAGCGTCATAGCTGAACTTGCAGCTCAAAGGACACTGAAATCACCGCATTTAAAACGGCAGGGTTACATGCAAAAATTAATGTGGCTGCTTACAATGTAGCAATCACTTCCGAAATCAAAATGTATAATCTAGAAGATTAGGCATTCAGAATGCTTATCCGTGCGATGTTAAAAGTCGTCATTGAGGGGCTTGCTATTTGCTTTTTTTTTAGTAGTTAAGTCAACTGAACCTCTCATTTGTGTACTGCAGCTTGCTGTGGGCGCATGAGCTCCGCTTACTATCAGGTATATATTTAAACCTTGGTGACTCAAGAAGGCGTACTGGAGTTTACTTATTTTACTTACGTTACATTACACTAACATTTTACTTACCCCGGTGGGTACTCATCAGCATGGCAGGAAAATGCATACTGGTGCACAAATAGCCACAGCTCTAGCATACTAGACGCATGTTTCTTGCCCGAGCGCCATCGCATAGGTGAAATTAGCGATTGGAGCCCTATGAGTGAGATTTGAACAGCACATTATCCCTAACATAACTGCAGTTCGTCGTCTTGCGTAAATGTTGGTGTTTCCTGCCATGTATTATAGACAATAATCTTTCGTGAGCAGTGAACATCTGACACCTTTCCGAAATCATTTCTGGTGGGCGCGAATAGAGCGGTTACCATTTAAACCTTATTTGCCGCAAGCGTGTCTCTGAGAATACAAGGGGCAGGTTTTGTGCATCAGATTTCTCTCCGTCGCAGGGTAGCGATTCAAAGTGTTATGAGTTACGTTTAAGGCATTCATAGATCTTGAACACATGAAATGCTGCTCTTAGTGTAACCTTCATAAATTCTCACGTAGAGGAACGTTTTCACCTGGTGCCGCAACAGCATATGCAGCTTAACGTCTCAAAACAGTCGCGCGCCATACAACTAACAAGCAGTTGACGACGAAAGTAACCCGAGCTCACCTGCATTAGAAAAGGAAGACACCTGGATCAGGAATTTGGAATACACAATACAAATTCCTGCTCTCAGGTGTCCGCGATTGACTTCTGTGGAGTGAGAATGAATGCGCATGGAACAGCCACAGTTGCGAGGTAAAAGGAAATAAAGGAACGCATACATAGACAGAAACATTGAAGGTCACGCAACAAACGAAGCTGACACAGTAAATTACGCTGATCGACATTGTGTAACCTACCAAACTCCCCCTCTCCTTTCCCAGCAGCCTACAGGCCTGTCATGGGACACTTCCGGAAGTAGCCGACGCAAACTCTGCGACTGGAATGGGCGTTTTTCTTGATATACGGCTTTGATTTCCCGTAATTTCAGCTAATGATACCGGTATTATCAGAATTGCATTCAAGCCGTATCTGAAATCTAGTTGTGTGGGGCACTGCAAATGGGCTGCGGCTGCCCATACAGATGAGTTAAAGAAGGATGACGAGACCAATTTCGGCAATAAACAGAAAACACGATAAATTTTCTGACGTAACTGTCCGAACGTAATACTGTGCCGATACGGTGATTCAGTTCGTGCTTTCATTGTAACTGGTGTCTCCGTGTGTGAATCGTAGCGCGCGCCTCTAACGCGAGGGAGAGAGAGAGAGAGAGAGAAGGGGGGGGGGGGCGAACTTTCGCCGCGCTTTGAAAACGCGGGACGAGTCGAATCACGCGCGAGAAAATCATCGAATGCACGAAGACGATTTTCACGCCTGTACTAATCCTCTCTGCGGCTTCCGTCTCGTAAGCTCACGTGCTAAGTCGAGTCGGAGACTGCTTCTCAGGCGGCGCGAACAGTTTTCGCTGGCCCTATCGAGTCGCGAGTCCAAAGTTGGGGAGCGGAAGCAAAACCGAAACCGTCGCATGATTCCGGCGCCGCGCTCGAGCACGCGCGGGTCGCGCGTTCGCACCGGCGCGCCGGCAGTCGCGAGGATGCGGTGAGCCGGGTGTGCGCGCCTCGCTCTCGTTCTGTCACTCACCTTCGGGAGAAGCCGCACGGTCGGCACATCTTCCGGCGAAGCGGCGCTGCTGGAGTCCGCTCGAGCCGGCCAGCGGCACGGCGGCGGGGTCCTGGCTGCGCGTGGACATGGCAGCGCGGCGGCGGCCTAGAGCAGAGCGCGCCGCGCCGAGCGCACCATCCCTCGGGGGGGCCGGCCTCGCTGTTCAGCCGCGGCGGCTCGCCTGGGGCTCTCCTGGCGAGACACCCTGCTCAGCGTGCCCAAGAGTCCCCATGGCGGCACAGAACGGCGGCCCGCGGCTGGAACCGCGGCTGCGCGCGCCGCCCCCCCCCCCCCCTCCCCCCACCTTCAAGCGCGAGCATGCGCAGCGCCCGCGACGCCAAGCGCCATCTGGGGAACGCCGGCGAACACGGTTCTCTGGCCACGGGGCAGGGAAGACGCGTTGTTGGCGTCGCCATGGCCGGCACACGTTCAATGCTCCCCGGCGGCGGGAATGTGCTGGCCGGGCTTTCCCCAACGCTGGGGAATGGCGCGCTTATGTAACGCATACACGCCTCCCACTCTCACTTCCGCTTCGCAAGCTAAAAAGTACAAGAAAAGGAAAATATGCGCCGGCAAGATCGTGCCCCGCGCACGGCGACCGTGGTGGGCTGCGAGCAGACCACCTATAGGCACAGTTAACGAGCGAGCATGCCACTGGAAATAGCGCGGGGATGACGTCACAGCTTTTTATCCGTCACTCTGCTGGCGACAAGTTATAAAGTATTAGGGGGAACAAAATAAAGAAATACCGACGACGATAATTAACGTTAAAAGACTGCAAGCAGTACAATTTTCATGGATTCCTTTACTAAAAACCGTGTTGCAAGCATGGAGAACCTCAAATAAATAAATAAATAAATAAATAAATAAATAAATAAATAAACCGAAACATTGTGTTTACTCGCTTTGACGCGTTGGCGAGAACGAACGCTTGGGCTTTACGATTTGCTTCAAATGTTATTCTTTAAGAAAACGCAAATACCGCAGATATATCGCTTCGTGAGAGTTAAACGCAATCTATTCAGATAACTGCATGCTTTCTTTATAGAATACACATTAGGGACACATGTATAAGTATTCAGAAGGGTGTAAGTGCGGGTCAGTTGCTGCAGCACGGCGCCAACTAATATAAACTCAGCGCAGCAAACGTGGGACTCGGAATACAGAGGACGCCACGTGCACTGGTGATGCGTTGTCCCATCTGCATCCCCGAAATTGTTGTGCGTTCGGTATTAACGTTATGTAGACTACTTATGAAGTCTCCAGTCCTTCCAGGTAATTGGCACTAAACTGCCTCATCTAAAGAGCCATCACATTTGAGTATTATATGAGTAAGACTCAGCAAGCTCTCATAACGGAACATAAAGTGCTAAGAAAGCAAGCAAAAGGTGGTAATGCTATATTTTAAATGAATTTTGCCTGCTTCATTTCCGGCTCCACTCGATATTTCCAACCTGTACGGAAAGCTAGGATATTGTCCGTTAGTTTCGTTAGGAAGAAGGCGAAATGCCCCAAAACTAAAATGCTTTCATCTGCAACCAACCTTCAATGCTTGTTCTTATTTCATTCGCATCCTTCTATTTTAGTATGGATTTTTCTCCCTATTTTGGAAAATTATGCGAGCTTGTAGAACTAGCTTTTAAACAACATAGTCACTTCACGAGGGGTTCGCGAATACATAAATCTGCGGATAAGGGATTTCTAGATTTGCTTTCGTTCGCGTTATTCCTGGGGGAAATTGAAGTGACTTTCTGTTGACGCCTCTTCATTCCTTTGTTCTGAAAACATTCCACGCGTTTCTGGCAATTCTCCGCATATTCTCATTGATGTCACAGTGTGTATTCTAAATGAAGCTTTTTTTTCCCTACCGGCTCTGCAGTGAAACATCCCTAAAAGGTGCGTATTGGAGCTGGGCAGGTCATGTAATGCGCCGGTTAGATAAGCGTTAGACCATTAGGGTTACACAATGGGTACCAAGAGAAGAGAAACGCTATCGAGGACGACAGAAGACTGGGTGGAGCGATGAAATTAGGAAATTCGCGGGCGCTAGTTGGAATCGGTTGGCGCAGGACAGGGGTAATTGGAAATCGCAGGGAGAGGCCTTCGTCCTGCAGTGGACATAAAACAGGATGATGATGATGATGATGATGATGATGCTTGGTAGCAGTACCGGTTCTACCTATGCAAAATTTATAAATTTTAGTTGTTGCGCTTGAACCAAATCAAACTAAGCAGAAAAATTAAGTACAGAACAAATCTGTGCGGATAAAGTTACTCAAAGATATCTACCAAGAAGAGGTGCCAAAGCAGCAATGTCGTGAGCAGGGCCAGTTGGTACGTGTTAGCAAATTGAAGATAGATAAATAAATAAATAAATAAATAAATAAATAAATAAATAAATAAATAAATAAATAAATAAATAAATAAACCAGTGGCAAACACAAAAGACGAAGAAGACGATGGGACAGGTTGTAACTTCCAACTAATGTTCATTACGGAAGAAAGACAGTCATATATACCCTTCAACAAGCCACCTGGCACATGCGAAAGAAGAGGCACGTAGAATGAGAAATGAGGCTTGTGTGCTCGAAGAAAATGGAAAAAAAAAGCTTGATTGTGAGACAAGAAGAAAAATACGACAGAAATTCTTAAAATTGCCACTAATGCGTAAGCATTCTTTGGCTCAGCTGCTGCTTTGCTTTTGCTTGCTTATTTAGCTAGCTCATGCATGTCTACCCATCGCTACCAATCATCACCTATTACACTGTTATAACGATTTCATGTCTAAACTTGAGAAATTATGCATGTATTCTGCAGATATATCAACTGAGCCGAAGTGCCGTCACAACCAGTTTCTTTTTTTATGCCACACCATAGTTTTTTTACTGTCTGTTACGACCTCGACGAGGGTACGGCGACGTCACCAGTATTGCTTATTTGTTTTTTTTAACGCTAGCAATCTGTTACACTATTATAACGATCACACGTAGTAACTTCTTTATGTTCCTTTTTTGTTACGACCTTGACGTGCCGACGGCGACGTAACCAGATTTTTTTTCACGTCGCTAGTAATCATTTACTATTTCACTATAACAATTGCACGTGTTAACTTGACCAATAATGCATTCATTTTGCAGATATAAGGCGTCACAGAACGGATAGATTTTGCTGGGGTACTAGCCAAAGAATGCTTACGCATGAATATGAGTTGTCGCGCGATCTCGTAGAACTAAAGTGGCTGTGCAGTACGCGTACATAAGTACTCCTGTGCCACAACTTCACATGTACACAATGCGCATACCGTGACCCATTATGTTCCCTCTGTGAGCATCATGCATTGGGCAAGCGATGAAACGATAAAACACGTAGAGTCGAACAGCACAGATTTTATGGCTGGACGAAGCAAACTATTGCTGCAGAGTTCAGACAAACTCGAGTAACACGATCACGATCACGACTGTCACTTTATACTTCCCGAACTCGAACACGTGGAACAATGTATGTCAACCTCCTTGCGCGGCCTACAAATGCAGAGCTGGATACAAGGTCTCAAGCGTCAGCGGGCGTCATAAATCAAATCCGCACGAACAGTGCGTTTCATTGCACAATAACCTGTGCCTACATGGCTGTGTTATGCCTATTACTGTTTTCGGGGGACGCGACCTCAGACACTATTATTTTTGTCTATTTCGATTTTAAGTGGCGTGACCTGCAGTGAACGGCCTTACTGTGTGGGAACTGTGCTGTGAATGTTCTGCTTAATTCTTTGACGTTTGTCCAATCTTGCTCTTTCTTTCCTCATCTCTTCCCTTGTTCCTGTATTCCATTGCTATGTTTCTGTCTTCTCCTTTCCGAAGAGTGGGCAGGCGTTGTGCCACATCCCGTAGTAGTTGTCTGCCTGATTCTCGCTTCTCCCTTTCTTGTCTAGTATATATATATATGTTTTCAAAATAAACAAACAACAATAACAACAGCAATAACAATAACAATAACGACAACAATAATGTGGATAAAAAGAGCATCAATGAGCCCAGGCTAAGCTTTCACTGTTGCGACGCTGAGGCCCCGTATTTGCAAAACTTGTCTCACGTAATAATGTTTCCTACATGACAGGCGCTAGGCCACCCGCCACCCATGATAACGACTAGTGCGATCGCGAGTCAACCGTGGCGCCGATGGCCAATCGCGACCGGCGCTTGCGAAAGAGGAGTTTTGAGCACGCTGCAGATTAGCTTCGAGGTGCGCAAGGACTGTCGAAGTGTTTGAGTCTCTCAAAGTGGACCCTTTCTGCGTAACATTTATTTGCTTGAGCCGCATCGCACGGTAGGCGCTTGTGTCCCAGCTGCGTCCGGCTGTCGCCCACATGATTTTCTCGGCCACGTATCGAAAGTCAACGTCAGAGGGCAGGAAAATGGGGGCGAAAGGTGGGAGCGGGACAAGAGGCGTCCCGGCAAGCTCTGTCGCAAGCCAGCGCCGACTGCGCAGTGACGCGTGTCGCAGCACCCGCCGAGCCATCACATTGCGGAACAGCTCGCCGACTGCTGCTGCTGCTGCAGTAGCTGCAACTTTCGTAAAGTGCGCATTGCTTTGCGATGCCTTATACGGCGCTATTCACTATTTTCGCTCGAGCGAAAGGAACTTGGGGTTAAAAAGTTTGTGCCTCCCGTCGGGTAATCGCCGCGGATTGTGCTCCGACGGCGTCTCGAGTGCCGTACTCTCCCATTGACGCAAACTGCGTCGCCGCGCATTTTTTTTTTCCTTTTCTGAGCCCGGTATGAGAAGGAAAAAGGAGGCCGCGACCTTCCCCAAGGAGCAACAACTGCAGAGGGAAGCAGGCCGCAGTGCCGGCGGCGGCAGAGACGCTCCCAGGAGGAATGGCAGGCGCGCTGTCAACAGAGACATCATCGCACCGGCGAGCGCCGGCGCACGAGTAGACATCGCCGTCAGACGGTCCGTGCTCGTCAGAAGATGTTGAAACGTTCTTTAAGGGGCACGTTTCTTTTTCTTGTTTTCGAGCCTCGCGCGTCTTGCCAGTGGTCGTCGCTGTGGCACAGACGAATTTATTCTTCCAGACAAGGAAACATTAAAGAGGAATAACTAAGTGAATTTGCTCAGTCAGCCTTCCCGTTTCTTTCTTTCTTTCTTTCTTTCTTTCTTTCTTTCTTTCTTTCTTTCTTTCTTTCTTTCTTTTTCTTTTTTGTTTCCTGCCATATTTTTTTTAGTCAGGTATTCACGTATATAGACCTTTTTCATCCGTGGTGTGGCAGCAGTGCGTGCATGACCCCACAGAACTTCCGGTCAGTCATTTTCGAAGGTTCAGTTAGCCAAGAAAAAAAAAAGTATTTTGCCGCATAGTATAATGTAGGCGCATATTCTTGATGTTTTCAGATATAAAAAAACGTGCGCCGTATGTCGAGCTCATGTATACGCGTTTTTGTTGCATTTAACACCGCAGTTCATTTGTCAAACACTCTTACACTGCAACAAAACTGGTGCCAGATGTAAGGTCCTATAAATTTTTAGGCTATTGTAACTTACGTTTCTCCGGACGGTTTAACCGGAAGTCTCCTGGGAACTATGTTTGTAAGCATGAAAAGGGTCTATACAGGGTGTTAAAAATAAGGCCTTGTTTTCTTAAAACTAGGCACTGAGAGGCACGCGATGACTAGCGGTGGAAATAAGTTATGCGGCCAGGGGGACATAAAGTTAGATGATAATTATCGCTGTCAGCAGCCCAGTTAACTAAAATTTAGTAATTTACTTTTTGTTGACTGCAGTAAGTGAGTATATTTGTACTGAGAAGTTAGATGCAGTCGTGTGTCTATACAATGCATCAGTTGGAAAATTCTTCTAGTGTGTCTGTACTCTGAGATATCCGCCTACAGATTTTAATTGTCGTTCGAAAGATTACGCATGCAAGAGAGCAAGGATCGGCGCAAAGCTCCTCCCTGATGTGACGCGACTGTTGCGTGCGGTTTTTAGTCTCACAACGGGGCGGAGGCATTGGCATAACTGTGCCCCTTCCCCTCTCGGCTGGCGAAATATAAAATCGAAGAACCCGGAACCGTTGTCGTAACATGCGACCACGCAGACTGTAACGATGGCGGCAGCTGCCACGTCGAGATAATGGCGCGAGCGGAGAAGCCGGAGGGCAGTGCGCGTGCGTAAAGGTGACTAGACGAGCGGGCATGGGCCTTGCCTGGGCCCCACAAATGGAATGACGGCTGATTTCCAAGTATTGTAAGTTTTATTGAAATCAAGGGGAACAACTGCACGGCACACCGCGCTGTCAAATCTTGACTTTGCCAGCCGATAGGGGAAGTGGAATAGTTATCTTTGCCTCTACCTCCTCCCTGCTGTCAGACTAAACGCCTCAGGCAACAGCCGCGTCACATCAGGGAGGAGCTTTGCGCCGATCCTCACTCTCTTGCTTGCGTAATCATGCGAAAGACAATTAAAATTTGGAGTCGGATATCTCGGAGCACAGACACGCTACAATAATTTTTCCAACTGATACTCTGTAGAAACACGACTGCCTATAACTATTCAATACAACCATACCCACACTGCAGTCAACAAAAAGTTCATTATTCGATTTTAGTTAACTGGACTGCTGACAGCGATGATTATCATCTAGCTTTGTGTCCCACTGGCCACATACCTTCTTTCACAGGTGGTCTTCGCGTGCCACTCAGTGCCTAATTTTAAGTAGAAAACAAAGCTAAATTCTGAACAACCGGTTTAACGCCTGCGAATGTTGTCCATATTTTCCCCTCTTTCATCTGCAGGTTCATTTCGTTAACCGGAAATCACGTGCAATGTTTAGATACAAACAAAATCAACTAATGAACGTGGTGGATCCCAAGACCGTGGTCATGCAGAAGCTCCTCAAAATAAAGTGTCGCAAACCGCTCACGTCCTTCCGCTCGTCCCTTGCGCTCATCCCGGGCTCGGCCCTCGATGAATTCGTCTATCCCAGTAGTTGCGCGTCTCGATGCGACCAGGCTTATCTCGTCCTCCTTTCTTTCCTAGAAGAAACTGTCTTCGCTTCCCGTTTACAGTGTATTTCGCTTTGTTCATTATTATTATTATTATTGTTATTACCATTACCATCATTAGGTAACATTATTTTTCTTTATTTGCCGTGGTTTTACCATACTCTTTGCAGTCTATCTTCTTCTTGTTTATTTTCTCTTTTTTTCTATTCCTATTTTTCCTCTCTATGCGTGTCTTCCTAAGGAATAGGCAGGTATTCTGGCCATTCGGGTGGCACTTGCCAGGCTGCTCCTTCCCTTCTTTTGTTCTCTTACTATTTCTTTGTATATTTCCAAAGCAAATAATAATAACCGCTAACCATTATCACAAAATCGTAGGCAGTACACCGCAAAGCCATCAGGATTGGGTATACCAAGCATAACTGCACGGACTATCCCACTAACCTTCTGCCTTCTTCTGGCATTGAGACACTGTTCACTAGAGCAACAAATCTACGTCTTCAGTTTTTGTACCACTTGCTGCATGATTGGTAAATATGCTTAAGTTGTCTCATTTTCATAGTGGCGCCCGACTTCTCATAAGCATAACAAGATTAACCGGTGATTACGATACTCCCTAATGCGAAATTTAAGCGCATATGTGTACGTGTTTTCATTTCGCGATGTATTATTGGCTGGCGCGGATAATTTGTCTCGTGCGGCACGTTCCAAATGGAGCTAATTGTGGCACGACTGCCTCGCTAATCGGAAGATCGCGAGACGAAGCGCGTGGGCAATGCTTGGGCGCGACTAACAGCAGAATCCATAGGCGACCTCCGATCATGCAACGCTTTGTTTCCATACAGACGACGCGCGCTACCCTGGCGCCATCTCGGAGCCATCGTCGTATTTCAAAAAAGTATTTTTGAAATAAAAACCTCAAAATGTATGCCAAATTTCTGCAAAATAATAAGCGAAGACGCCAAGCCTTACCCATAGGCTGCTGAGGATTCGTTAAGTGTGCTTGCAAACACCGTACAGTCGACCGACTCTTTAGCAGTACCGCGCGTGCGTTGACCAACCGGTCAGCGCCTTCTAACACAGCGAAGCGCCGAGATCAGCAAGAGTTGCGCATGCGCGCCAAGTTCACTGGAAGCCATTCTCTGCGATAAGCCGGGCAGCTTGCACCGGGTTAATGGTGCCAGAGGCTGTGTAGTGCTTTTATGGAAAGAGCCTAGCAGACGAAACTGTGAACTTGGTGCGCATACGCTGCTCTTGTTGATCTCATCGCTTCGCGCGGTTAGAAAATGCTGGCCTGCCGGTCAGTCGACGCTCGCGCGGTACCGTTTAAAGAGTCGGTCGACTGTATACGTGCCCACACAAGCTGGTGCTCAAGCCTGCGTATGCAAAACTTTCAGTCTGCTTTCGCTCATAAGTAAGTTTTTCATTTTTATGAAGCTCTTTTTGTACTATTTAACCAGGAGAAGTTCACTCTTTTAGAAACGTAATTCTTAGTGCTCGTCGAAACTATTGGGGTTTGCTTGTATTCGCAGGCTCTTCGCAGGCCCATTCCAGGATAGTATTCGACCAATGTAACAAATTCAGCGGGGAGTCTAAAGCGAGGTCTAAAGTTCGTACACTATATTGTACGCTACACTACAGTAACATCTGATGAGTAACAGCTGATGTACACTACAGTAACATCAACCAAGCATCTTCTAGCGGTCGAGCCCTGAAATTTTGTAGGTCACGGTGTCATAGACAAGTCGTCCAACAGGACAGTCAGAATGCAACAAGAGACCGCAAACCGTAATTTTAGATTGCGCCTTAGCGATGATTCGGTTTGTCCCCACATGTACTGGTTGTGAAAGGAACCTGATTTGTCTATGGCAGAAGCTAGATTCTGTTCGTTTTGAAAGCACTGGAGCAACTTACGAAAAATGTCAACAAAGAACGTTCCAGTTTTAACATTCCTATCTTACGGCTATAAGCTAGCGGTGCGCGCGTGTGTGTGCATGTGTGTGTGCTTTTCTCAGAACAGTCTAGAAATATTTGCAAATTTCATCTTCGTCACATTATATTTTGGGCAATTTTCGTACTGCGCCAGTCTATCTATGGATCTAGCAGTTGGCAGAGAGGCAGAATAAGATGACTCCAAGTGGCAGCTGATGTGTTGGCAGTGAAATTAGTTTTGTTCTGAACAGCAGGCAGAGACTCACGTCTGGTTTGATACTTTCAACTAGAAAATCGGCATAATTGGCTGGAAGACAGGAGAATAGGCAATACAAATTTACACTTCACGTATGCATAGTATTGACGGTTATGATGAAAGTCGAGCTCATGTGTAGGCATGTATGAAAACTTCTCGAAATTTTAGCCAACGAATTCATTACGCATGGGTCTTTAAAGTGTTTCTTTAATAATGTCTGAACATTAGCAAAGTCTGTGTGGCCTTTCATGTTAACCGTTGGTTAAGTTTAAGCGATATTTCTTCGCATGAAGAGAAATACTGCGAATCAGAACTGTACGCTATGGTGATTGTGTAAAACTGTTAGTAATCATATTTGGGGACAATTACTTCAACGTATGCCCAATGGACGCGAGAATAGCATTGCTGCATTTAACACCTCCCGCCCCTTTTTTCTTGTTTCAGAATTTGATTGGGACTCAAACCCGCAACCCGGTCCTCAGCGCGGCGGGTATTATGCTAACTTTTCACGATATTAACACGCACACAGTAGTCAACATTCCATCTTATATGAAGAACGTGTAACACTGGATAATAAAATGCACACAAAGAAGCGTGTTCGTTAAATAGCATAGTGTTGAAATAAATGGACATAGTTCATTAGGACACGTACACGCAAAATGACGCATTATGCGTATTGGCACATAATCATTTCGTTACACGAATATTTAGATGACGTGTTAATTCAAGTACTATCACGTAGGCATGATAAATGATCGTGCGGTTCTGTCTTTTACACGACCCCACGTCCAACTCGCGCCAAAATAGTACACTCAGATTAGTTGAAACTTGCACAAAGTGCATGTTTTCAGCTAAGCCAAGTAAAGTAGAAGCAAGAAGGTTTCGCCGCCATTGCGTTTATTGCAGCATCCTAGAACATATTCCCCATATTGCATTATTGCTCTTCATAGCGAACTTATGATGTTGTTTGCTGCAATTTTCGTTTTTGTTGTTGTTCATCATCATCATCATCACTATCATCATCCTATTTTATGTCCACTGCTGGACGAAGACCTCTCCCTGCGATCTCCAATTACCCCCGTCCTGCATCAACCGATTCCAACTATAGCGCCCGCGAATTTCCTAATTTCATAGCCCCACCTAGTCTTTTGCCGTCCTTGACGGCTCTTCCATTCTCTTGGCACCCATTCTGTAAACCAAATGGTCCACCAGTTATCTAACCAGCGCATTACATGACCTGCCCAGCTCCATGTTTTTCTCATAATGTCAATTAGAATATCGGCTATCCGTTTGCTCTGCGATCCAAACCGCTCTCTTTGTCTCTTAACGTTATGCTTAGCAATCTTCGTTCCAGCACTCTTTGCATGGTCCTTAACTTGTCCTCAAGCTTATTTGTCAGCCTGTGAGTTTCTGCCCCACATGTCCGCACCGGTAAAATGCACTGATTGTACACCTTCCTTTTCAATGATAATAGTAAGCTTCCAGTCAGGAACTGACAATGTCTACCGTATGCGATCCAACCCATTTTTATTCTTCTATGAATTTCCATCTCATGATCAGGGCCCCCTGGGAGTAATTGACCTAACTAAACGTACTCCTTCACAGACTCTAGAGGCTGACTGGTGATCCTCAACTCTTGCTCTCTTGCCCGGCTATACATCATTATCTTTGCCTTTGGCATATTATATACTTCAACTCCACTCTTACACTCTCTCTGTTAAGGTCCTCAATCATTTGTTGTAACTAGTCTCCAGTGTTGCTGAACAGGACAATGTCTTCTGCAAACCGAAGGTTGCTGAGATATTCGCCGTCGATCCTTATTCCTAAGCCATTCCAGTTTAATAGCGTGAATATTTCTTTCAAGCACGCAGTGAATAGCATTGGAGAGATTGTGTCTCCTTGTCTGACCCCTTTTTTTATAGGTATCTTCCTGTTTTTTGTGTAGAATTAGGGTAGCTGTGGAATTTCTGTAGATATTTTCCAAGGTATCGACGTAAGCGGTCTGCACTCCTTGATTACGTAATGCCTCTATGACTGATGGTATCTCTATTGATCGAAGGGCTTTTCGTAATGTATGAAAGCCACATAGAGAGGCTGATTGTACTCCGCGGATTTCTCGATTACCTGATTAATGAAATGGACGTGATTCATTGTAGAGTATCCCTTCCTGAAGTCAGCCTTTACCCTTGGTTGACTAAAGTCCAGTGTTGCCCTTATTCTATTCCAAATTATCTTGGTGAATATTTTATATAATACTGGGAGTAAGCTAATGGGCCTATAATTTTCAATTCTTTAGCGTCTCCCTTTTTGTGGATTAGTGTAATGTTTGCATTCTTCCAGTTTTCTGGAACCCTTGAAGTCGATAGACACTTTGTATAGAGAGTCGCCAGTTTTTCAAGCACTATGTCCCCTCCATCTTTGATTAAATCGACTGTTATTCCATCTTCTCCCACCGCTTTTCCCCGTTTCATGTCTTGCAAGGCTCTTCCAACCTCATCGCTAGTTATAGAAGGTGTCTCTGCAAACTGTTCATTACTGCTTCGAATGGATCCGGTCTTGTGGCTCCTCTGGTTACGGTACAGGTCAGCATGGAATTCTTCCACTGCTTTTACTATGCCTTCGAGATTGCTGATGATATTACCCTGCTTATCTTTCAGTGCATGCATCTTGGTTTGTCCTATGATAAATTTCCTTCTCACTGATTTCATTCTGCGTTCATCTTTTACGACTTCCTTAGTCTTTCTTATGTTATAATTTCGAATATCCCTTATTTTCTGCTTGTTGATCAGTTTTGAAAATTCCGCGAATTCTATCTTAAGATGGCTCTTTTTACGCGTGCCCAACTATAAAGAAACCAGCTTCCTTATATCTTGAAGTACTGCCAAGGCTTTCGCGAACTCGCAACAAGGAGTTACGAATACACTTTAATCACCGTGTGCATACCGCACTGCGGCGCGTGAGAATTTAATAGAGAAGTGGCGACTGCACACACGCGAATGTAAGTACGACAGAGTGTCTCTTTCGCTCTTTCGCGCACTCTCATGTTTGCCGACTTCCTTTGAGGTTTCCCATCCACAGCTATCCATTTTTTTTTTATGACGTTGCACAATTACGTGACTCAGCTGATACAGCAGAAGTGAAGCCGAAGCTGGTGTAGTCATACTGGTTTCGGGTTGCCAAGGGTTTTCTTCTCTTTAATGCACCTATCAACAGCAGCAATGCGCCAGCCGATTCGAAGGCCGCTTCGTTATCCGCAGTAAGAAGGCTTAGGACGCTGCGGTTCTGATTTCAAGCAAGCCAGTTCGCCCCGTTTATTATAGCACCACAGATGGCGAAAAGCTAAGTTCTCACGAACCATCGCAGCCGGGAACTGGGTTGCGTAGCTCACTGAGGCTGGTTCGATTTCAACGGGTGGCGAAACGCTGGCCGGCTGGCTACCATTGCTTTCTTTCGTTCTTTCTTTTCTACTCGCGTTAGGTTGGATGTTTTCTAAGCCAGCCCCTAGAAAAGCCAGTCTAGCTTTCAGTCGTAGCAACGACTGGTCCGCTGCGCCATGCCATGACGAAAGAGAAACAAAAAAAGGAATGGGCCTCGTGAGGGGGATTTTTGGCCATACTGTGGGCCGCGTAGCCTAAATTAATGCTGCGCCTTTCGCTGTGGCTCCGGCCGGCGTAATACTAGCTGTCTGAGACATTTGAACACGCAATATATTTACTCGAAGGTTCAGCGAAGCGCCTTTCCATGCAGCTCCGAGCCCAGGAGCGCTCGAAGCGGCACCAGTTGCCCGTTGCGAAAGAAGAAGAAAACGAAGGCTTCAACAAAACGAAAAAGAAAAGAAAAAAATAGGCCCGCTTTCTTGAATCTCACACTTTCCTCCAACGTCATTTTTTCTTCTGGAGAGCACAGCGACGCAATAATAATAAAAAAAAAGAAGTACCGTCCCAGAAGAGCAACAAAGTGCTCGGATTCCGGGGTGATCACTTGCGGAAGCGTCTTTATCGTTCTTTTCTTCTTTGTATATTCACTGCGGTGTCCGCGCTCTACGCCAGGACTCCGGAGCTTCAGAATTTTTGTATGCTCTTAGGATGGCGAAGTTCACCGCCAGAATCCGTAATTAACCAGACGACGAAAGCGATAAAACACAAATCCTATCGAAAACTGCGCACAGTCATTCAAGAACCAAACATAATTTTCAGCAGAGTGAAAAATTTTTGCAGTCAAGTAGATATGTATACATAGCAATCCCTTGCAGTTTGCGTTTCAGCTAACGTCAAGGCGCACCTAGGCAACGAACATTTGGGAAAAAGAAAAATGCTCTAGCTTCGTCCCACATTTTTATGCTTATAAAGATGGCCGAGTGTCAAGACCAATGCTTTTTTTATTTATTTATTTTTTCTAATGTATATAGTTGACGCTAAACTGACAGAAGCCAGGCTAACCCCCTCCGCCGAGTGCAGCACGATAAAATAAAAGGAAAACAGCATTGTAATAAAATTAGCAGGCCATATCGCTTCGTGAGGACTCTGTTTATTCGCGAAATGTCCGCACAAAGTTTTATCGAAAGGTCTTGGTAACCAGATATACGTTAACGTTTCCTGACTGACGCACCTTCGTTAAAATTTTCTAACATAGTGCGTAATAAAACAGCAAAACAACGCGACCCATATCACATTACATCACTGCAGTCACTGCCAGAAATTTCTATTTATACAGCTTCAGAAATACCTTTACCCCTTTACTTTGTTTCTCTTTGACGACGACGCAATGACGACTGTAGCATGTTGACTATAGTATGATGACAATGGATAGATGACGGTAGAACGACGATGATGGTGTGACGATGATGGTTCGAAGATGAGGGCGTCGTAACGATGATATGACAACTCAATGACAACAAAGAAATGATGAAGATGGTGTGAAGGTGATAAAATGAGGACGATGGTATGACAATGATGGCGTGTTGGCGTTGAAGCTCATGTCCGCGCTTACGTGCGCTACCTGTCGCCGTGGGCCACCTCAGACGGCACGATCCAGTTTCTGTTTGCCCTACACCGGCTACCGGCCAATCGTCTGAGACAACGGCGAGTAGCCAGTGGTGATGATAACTATACGACTATGACGGCCTGACGACGTATACGTTCAGTAGGATGCACGCATTCGGCCAGAGCTATTTAGCGAGACTGCAGCCAGCAGCATCAGCAGCAGTGGCAAAGTTGAAGGAAGAGGCAAAGGAAGGTTCGCTTAAAAAGAAGGAAAAAAGTAAGAACACTCCAATATCCCAACAGGGATATGAAACATTTCTCCACACTTTCAAAATGCAAGCTGCCCTTATGGATCTAACGGACCCTCAAATCAGCGTGTCTCAAGATAGCAACATGGATCATTTGGAAAGCAAAGCGACTCCTTGTCCAAAATCATCGATTTCTCCTTGAGCCTTTCTATCTTTATATCTGCGCATCACCAAGTTAAGTTTTGACGTTTGTCTACGACAAGCCACTTATTAGAATAGAGGCATCCATGCATATTCCCAGTTCAATCAACTCAAACTAAACCTGTAACAGCATCTATCCGCATGGCTCATTTCGATGGAACAACGCCGGAATGATTCTGTTTGGTTTCGAAGTTAAAATACAAAGAGAGATTGAGAGACACATGATCGAGCGTCATTGTATCTTTGTGTTTTCCGGAAGAAAACGGAAGAAAACAGTCATGGCTGCTGTTGTTCTTTATGTCCATTTCTTTTTCTGGCATCTGGCGCGCCAATAAGATGCAGTCGATTCAGTTTCGCATTCAGCGCGCTTTATTTGCCCGCCTATCTTTTCGCTTTTCTCTTGCTCAAAACTATACAATACCCCGTGGTTTGTGGTTTCGCTTTCTCGTATCTTCGGAAACGAGGGCCGACAGAAGGCTGACGGAACGGAAGCGCAGCGCGAACCAAAGAGAAGGGAGAAAAGGCAGGAAAAAAAGAAGGAATATGTAATTCGGGAAGAAGGCGCTCTCGGTGATACGGCGCAATGATTGGTTTTGGACGCGGAAATGCATTTGCATTTTCGTTTCTCTCCTCCTCAAGCTGTCAAGACATTGAAAACTGTTCTCCGGAGAGAATAGTAGATTGCAAAGAAATAAAATACGAAGAGGCGGTAACGAAAGAAAGTAGCGCAAGGCGAGGCGGCCGAAGAAAACACTGCGAGTGGCAACCGAAAAGAAATAGAGAAAGAAGGATGGCGTCCCGAGTCGAGAGATTCCGTTGCCTTTCCGAGCAATTCCCGGCTCGGCACCCCCGAACCATGCTCGGTCATGGAGGGTCGGACGCGCGGCTGTACGCAGGCGTTCCGTTAACCCGAGTGACGAAAGGAATCGTGTCCATGCGCCTGCCTCCGCACCCAAAAGTGCTTCTCGGCGCGGCTTTCCGCACGGCCCTTTCTCTTGCCAACTGATGTCGAGAGAAAAGCGCAGGCGGTTGCGAGAGCCTCCATTTATTCTAAACTGCTCTGTGGAGCGCGCGTCGTAACCATCAAAGGAAGAGGACGCCGCTTGTCGACGAAGGGCCGTTAATGGTGAACGGACGGCGAGAGGCCCGAGAAAGATGGCCCTTCGCTCTCCCCTCGTGCCCCCTTCCACGACGGGCGGCGCTAACCAGACAGCCGGGGCTTCATCCCGCAGTCGCCGACCGTCAGAGCTGCGCACCGCTTGTCGGCCACACGTTAACTAATCCACCGCAAAGGTGGCGCCGGGGTGCGCGTAGCGCGAGGGAAATCTGCCTGCTGTCCTGCACGCGAGCTGCCCCGGAAGTCGCAGTTGAGTTGGACTGGGAATCTTCCACACGGCAGCTCATTTCAAGAGCGCGAGGTTCGTTAAGGGGGTTCGTATAAGGTCAGTGAGTTCTGTACCACTAGAAAATGCGGAACAGTGACAAAAAAAAAAAATACCGCGCGGTAGACATTTCTGGATTGCAGGAGGTAATCGACTACAATTTTACCCATGTGACGTGAGCTTCCAGCACATTCACTGAATACGCTTTTTGCTGGCGCATTTCGCTGGTGCGTAGCAAGATCCTGGATGGTTCACTCTCTCATGTGCAGACGCTAAATGTCTTCTTCGGGTGGGAAAATGAATGAAATGACCAGACGTCACGATTTAGGCCGCACCCCACCCGTTTTTGTGTTACCGCGTTTTCCCGAAAGCTTTATCTATAGCTTTGTCTCCCCCGTAGGCGCCATACTAAAATATAACGCAGCTTAGCACCGCTAAAGCTAGGTTGAATGTCTCGGAACGTATCCACGGGTAAGTTACGCTTCATATTGCCCTTCGCTCTCCTCTCCCGTCTGCATGCTTTCTGTCGTTATAGTCTAATAATGTACCCCTCACTCTGTAATCTTATATTGTTAAAAAATTAAATTATGGTGTTTTACGTGCCAAACCATTTTCTGATTATGAGACACGCCGTAGAGGACTCCGGAAATTTCGACCGCCTGAGGTTCTTTAACGTGCACCTAAATCTAAGTACACGGGTGTTTTCGCATTTCGCCCCCATCGAAATGCCACCGCCGTGGCCGGGATTCGATCCCGCGACCTCGTAGCCAGCAGCCCAGCAATTCTATTGATTACATTTTACTGTGCCAGATCTTATTTTTAAATTAGCTGTCGCGTTCAAAATCATAAGTTTTCTTCCTTGTACATATTGTAACACCATGTTACTGGATATTAGCGCATTAGCGTATTTCTTACCCTATATTTTTTGTTATTTTTTGTATAAATATTCACATATGTATTCTAACTATTTTATAGTTTATAATGCTTGATTGCGCTTTCCCCTACACAATGCCTCTAGGGGTCTGTAAGGTACGTTTAAATAAATAAATATAAACAACAAATATTGTGTCGCTCTATTAAGTGCTGCTTTTTTGTGCTTTTTATGCATTTAAGTTGAATTGATTGTTTGGAGTTTTCCCGCTGCGTCCATGGCAGATGTTCTGCAAATACAAGATTGTGCTTCTGCGGTTACAGTGTCCATTGTAGTTAGGTGCGACAGGGTATCCAACCGTAACTGAACCGAAAACCTAAAATTAAAAAAATACATTATTTTTTGCTCGAAACGGAACTTAACTAGAATGTTACAACTTGTTAACTCCGCAGTGAAACCGAAAAATAAATAAGTTTTCGTTTCTGGCTGGTCACCTTTTCTAGAACTGTTTATCCGTGCATTGCCTGCACTTCTGTTTGAACTATGCCACCTCATTTATGCATACACGTCATCTTATTTTGATTTTAGAAGTAGAATCACCATTTGTACGGTTTTCAACGTATCGCTTCGTGCGGCAGACGTATTAGTAATGTACTCTTAAGGGTTTAAAAGTGGTGACCGTCAAATAGCTTTCCTAAGTCGGAGACCTATATATGGCCCTTTAAACTAAGAAGGACTTCCTAGCTTGTTGGAGGCTTTTAATCCCACAGGTTGAAGTTCATGCAATAGCAATGACATATTGTTTCTGACGTGAGCTTCCTATAAGGTATTTTTAAATGGAAGCTTTCTTTGCCTATTATCCCGGGTTGATGCAAATGTTTTATTTATAGTTAATGGGTGTGACCTGCCCTCTTGGTGGAGATATTCTGGGGAGAAATGGGAGACAGAAGGGAAATAGCACAGGACAAGTTAAAATTTCAGGCACAAAGACGCCTCGCAGAACGATCCTGCACTACAGTCCAAGATCCCCTTTCTGTGCTGTGGCTCCCCTGTTGACCTCCTCCGTTGCTGAAAACTTGCAGGACGGAGGGCTGCGGGTAGAATGCTTATAATGTTGCACATGAAAAAGCGATATGCACATTTGTCTGCTTCGCCGTGACAAGAACTCTTCCCTTTGGAAAACTGTGCCAGCATCGCAGCTGTCAGAGCCGTGCCCGTCCTTGCCCTCCTTAAGCAAACTTTGGCTGCTCGTCCTTGTTCCTGCAGAATAGGATCCGGGGGCCAAATTCACAAAGCGTTTCCTTCGTAAGTGCTCCTTGCCATTCTTTGACCACCTTCGCTAATGATACGTCAAGCATAAAAAGGGACTGAAATTTTGTTTACGAGCAGTTGTAGTGTAATAGCTCCTTGTGAATATGGGCCCACGTCCCGTATCCATAAAGCTTCTTCGTAGCGCCAGTTAACAACAGGCAGGAGAGCAAATAATGTTGCTGGACCCTTGGCAGGATATAATATCAGCGCAGCGAGCCATCAGGGCTCTCTCAGAATTTTTAGTTAACGCCGGCTTAAATTGAAGGCTGTGAATGGACCTTCCGACAAGAACGCGTATATAGTCACGTCCTACTGCCTGTTCTCACCATCACTCATCATAGCCCTAAATCTTTTTTTTCTTCGTTCTCTTCCTTCTGCAGAGAATAGTAGCAAGCTAGAGGACTCTCTCTATATCCTCAATAAATTCCCTCTCTCTCTCTCTCTCTCTCTCTCTCTCTCTCTCTCTCTCTCTCTCACTAAATCTTCGCTTCACGTAGATTCCAGCATTAGTGTGTTGGACCTGCTTAATTCGTTTTTAACTAGTAACTACGTTCGGTGTGAGGAACAATATGCGCCATCTTTCCGTGCAGTTTAGCAGCTGCGTCGAACTTTTTAACAAATCGAATTTGTGCTGAATGTATGGAAATTAACTTGAACCAGTTAGAACCAGTTGAACCGTTAATTTTCGCTTCCGTAGTTGAGCCAGAGCTGAACCGTTTTCGCTGAACTGGAAAGAAAGCCTGAACGAAAAAAAGTTTTGCTTCGACACTCTGAGTTTCGTATTGCAAACATACGTATAATAGGTATTTTAGTGTGTGCAGGGCTTTTATACTTTATCTTTTAATGCGACAGCGTTAAGGGCGTCGTGTCGCGGAAGATGCGGTGTGTTCAGAAAAAATGTACTTCAATGAGAGACGATACGAACGCTGAGTCACAATCACGGCACAATTCACCAGAACGATGACATATACAAAAAACGAAGCATTGTACACACGGCACGTTTTCAAGGTAGTGTCAGAGTACTCACTAAAATATGACCACATGGATCCTCGGAATGGCACAGTTACACATAAATTAATGGTCACCTGTATAGAATGATGTTCCATATATACAGTGTACACAAATGATATGTACAATGATGATGTGACAAACACACTTTACGTAAGTGTGTAATGATGTTATGAGAATGTGTATATACAAAAATGATCATGTGTATACAAGAGCACGCACACACTGAAATCACGGGCACCTACATTCTACACAGATTCAATGAATACTTTTGATGGCCTGGCTGCAAGAACCAGGCTGGTCTAAAATTAAGCCATGCGCGTCCATCAGCCAGCGACAAGGAACGGCATGACCAATGTCGAAGGAGCTCTTCTTCTCCAATGAAGAGCAACTCCTCTGCCAGAAACAACAGTAGCTCAGAGTAGAGCCTCCCCATAAGTGGAAACAGAGCGCGGCGACAATGTCCCGTGGCAACTGCCTCGCACCGGTTATGCCATAAACAAAAGGCCCCCGCAGCAATTAAAGTCGTGCGAAGCGGCCACGTGAGCAGCGACCAGATGTTATAAAGCGATTGACTCCAAAGCCACGGAAACCACTATGCGCGGTCCTCCAAAGTACCCTGGCAACGACGCATTGCAGAAGCACATGTTTATTGGATTCTTGAAGGGGGCAATTGGGACACTGCGAAGATGGGACTATGCTACACAGCTCTAGCCTGTCACGCGTTGGAAACACTTACCACCCTAGACGCCACATGAAGTCGCGTAGGTGGCCAGGCAGAAATGACGCCGTTATCGCATCCCACGATACATTATTGGATCGTGCGTGGTGCGGTGGGGGAACTAGAGGAAGCAGTAAGGGTGACATAGTATCTACAACATGGTTTTCGCGAACGTGTACATCAGGACATACCTGTTGTATGTGGCGATAAAATGCCACGGCCGTAGAGTAGAATGCAGGTGCGTTTAACACTTGTGGTCCGCGATTTAAGTGCACGTCTGGTAACATGTAACCAATTTTTGTGCCAAGGAAATAGCAGTCGAGCTCACGCGCAGGACACTGATCACGCTGTAACAGGCGGAGCAGAAATCGCAGAGCAAGCAGCCGGCAGCGCACAGACACGCATGGGAACGCGAACCCACCGCGAGAGAGCGGTAGCACAAGCGCCGCACGACAGACCAGTGCTGTACTACCCGACCAGAAGAAGAAAACAAGAAGGGACTGCCAGGAGCTAGTAACCCGTAAGCGTGGCTGCACAGCGTGACAAAGGTGCCACACTCGGCCGCAAAGTAGTCTGTGTTAAGTACCTTCTTTCTAATAGGGGTAAATGATGCCTTTGAACATCCTGAATATATCGCCTTACATATTCAAGAATTGAGAGCCACACAGTCTGATATGCCATCATAGTTGTAATCCAAGGCCTAAGATACGAAGAGAATCGCTCTTTTGAAGACGAAAAAGGCTACGGAGGTGTCTCTGTGGTGAACCAATTAACAAATAGCGACATTTTGAAAAATTTTGCGCAGCACCTGAAATACTTCCGTACTCAGTGAAAATTCGAAGGCTGCAGGATAAGCTATCTTCATTCCTGAGATACAATGGGATGCCATCGGCGAGGCCTTTCACCTGCACAACACCGCTACCAGGCAGTGGGAGACCGCACACGTACGGGTCTCTCAGCTGAGCGCAGAAATTGATCAACGTCTATCCGCTCCCACGTATAGACGACGCTTTTGACTGCTTGCACGGTTCCAGCTATTTCTCTTCTATAGGGTACTGGGGATAGAGGGCACCTTTGACGAGCGCCATGAGTAACAGGAAATGTTGCAATTTCACGACCATCAAGAAACGCTGTACATTGTACATTTGAATAGTCCTCATAAGTTCAAAAAAATTTGAACAAAAGTCGAACAAGGGCAGTACATCGGCGTCCAGCGTAGAGCGCCATTTCGGCAAAATACATTCCGAACAATGCATACCCAATCACGCAGCCCCTCCACGTAGCGCAATGAAGTTACTGAACTAATTGTATTTCTCAAAGTAAAGTAAGTCAGCAAAGTTGTAATGTATGACTTAAACGCAACCTACAGACATAATAGCATCGTATTTTTAATTTGAGCATACGAGAAAATAGAATTTTGTTACGCGGAAACTCAAACACAAACCCCTTTTGCAGCGTTTCTACCATTCATATACCGGCTACGATGTTTGAGATATGCACGCGTCGTCGCGCGGAAATCTCCGAAGCTACCAAGCGGCACGCCTGGTTCATTGCAACAACTACAGGTGGCGCTCGCCTCCGCCGCATCGCGGCCCACGCAAGAAAGAAGCCGCGTTTCTGCCAGAAAGCTCGCCTTCGTGCATAGCGTTCTTCGCCAGCTTTTCGTGGTAAACATTGCGGTTACATAAACTGCAGTTTCCAGGAAGTGTGAGAAGCAGTCAGGGATGTTTGAATGCTATTGGGGTGTCCCATTTTTAAAGGCGGAGCTTAAGCGTCCTCCAAGTTTTTCTGCTTGTTTCTCTGTTGGATTTCATGTTGTTTTCTAATGCATACCGTACTTTATTAGCGATGAGGTCCTTATAACTTTTCTAATTTACCTTCCTTTTTTTGTTTCTGTTTAAATCATGTCTTCTACATTGAGAAGTTCAGATCGATTTTGTTATTTGTGGGATCTTCGTATCTGACCACTTTCGTATTGTAAATTACAACATTTCTGGCCTCCCAGTGCACGTAGGATCACTAAACAAGCGTCAAAATGAAGCTTGGAATGAGAAAAAGAATGGACCAAATTATCGTAGAGCTATGTATGGAGCCTTAATAATGCAGAATTAGCAAAAGAAGGCCAAAATTAAACCTAGATGCGCTTGTTCAAACTGCGCGTGCCTAAAACCGGATCCTGAAATCTAAATTAACTCAACGAAAAATGTGAACCGATTCCGCAGAGAGAGCAGTCTAAAAATGTGAACTGATCCCGGAGGTAGTGCGGTTGGAAAAAAAGAAAGTAATGTGAAGGGTACGTAAAGTAAGATGGTATTAAAGCCGGGCATGGTGGGGGAAGCTGAAGTTAAGGCGACTCAACAGCGGTTGAAATCCAAGAGAGAAAGACAGTCTTCTGCTGGAGCCACTCTTCCATCCCGAATAACTAAGATGGCAAAACATGACACAACAAGACCCCCCCCCCTCCCACCTCCTCCACCCATTGTGCACTAATGCGCCCACGAAGACCTTGTCTTTATTCAATGTCAAACGTTGTTGACTGGCCTTTTCTCAGTTAACAAGCAACAACACTGCCAGTCATCCACTCCTAGATCCCCTCGGAAACAACTGTGTGGGCTGAGTAACTGTCGTAGGTCCTGTTTTTCATAAGAGTTAGGGTCGCTCGACAAGGAAAGGCCTCTACTGATTCATCAACTCCATTGCTGACAACGACTGTGACATGCACTAGAATCCACTGAAACATGATACTGAATTTTGAAGGTAGAGTCTTGGCCAAGAAACACACTTGTAGCTTAAAAGAAGTCCGCGGAATACTACGATTGGCTGTGGCGCAGACGGCGAAGTTCGCTTTAGTGTGGCTACAAAAGCCACAAGCTCAGCTACAGTTGAGCCTCTGCACGGGTCCTGTCGAATAAGTGTCAAGATATGGTACGGCAACCGCACCACAAGAGAAGCGTTTGCTGATCACGTTTGATATGCATTTGATGAAGAGGTTGATCGGCTGGCTTATACTTGTGCTCATAACGGCTATGCTTACCCACAAATTTTATGTATAGGCTTGATGACGCTCGTTTAATGAATCGTCGCTACCTCCATAAGCAGCACGCAGACCGACGTGTCGCAAATAGAACATATCCGCGCCGTGTTCGTGGTCGATGCTTTCCTTCTTGCGCTAGAGCACTAAAAACTCAAGCTATAAGGTTTGACTGTGTCCTGGTGTGCGAAAATTTACACCGACGAGGATATGCGGACAGCCCGTCGAGCGTGTCCCGCGTTTGGTGTGAAACACTTGACCACCTGATATTGGAGTGTCCAGCCCTCCTTGCGCAGCGCACGTTGCTATAAAATGACGGTCATCTTCTTGGCTTGCGGTGTACAACCCTGTATGAATGACTGTACCCAAGGAGCTGTGCGTCTCAACGGGACCAGGTTCATAACACCCTCCTCACTTTTCTAAACAATACTGACTTGGTTTTCCGTTTTCTTTTTCTTTGTTTGGTAATGACGAAGCAGACGTCGGAGATTCTTTCTTCCGTATTTTGTGACATTAGTTTAACTAAATTGCACGACCTGCGCTTATTTTCCCTGTTGCTACAGCCACACGCTATTCGTGTTTGTTGTATTGTCATTGTTAAGATCTGTTTCTCTTTCCCTCCATACTTTTTATCTTCCATCTTTATGTTACTTTCGCCTCCTTCCTAAAATTTAGGCACGCGTTGTGCCCCTTCTGGTCGCATTTGCCCGCCTAGTACGTTAAAGGGACACTAAAGCGAAACAATAAATCAGTTTAGACTAATGAAGCATTGTTTGAGAACCCTGCAGGCTGTCATTTAAAAAAAATAGTTTGGTTATTAGATGTGAAAATGAAGGTCCAAGTATCAGTATTTGAATTTCGCGCCAAAACCCCAGTGCGTGTACGTCAGCGTGACGTCAGGGATTCCAAAGTATGTTTTCGCATTTGGGCCGCGTTGGCTGAGTAAAGGTTCACGAAACTTGCCATGTTTAATATTTGGCTCTTTTAGAACACAATGTAGTCAATCTGTACCGCTATACAGTGAAAGCTCGTTAATTCGAACTTCAATAATTCGAATTTATGGATAATTCGAACTGTACGATTTGGTCCGGCCAAGCTCCACAGAAGTCTATGTATAAAAAAGTCCGTTAATTCGAACGCGAGAAGGTTCCCTCACGGATAATTCGAACTACGCTCGCCTGGCACACGGCCAGAGAAACGCGCCTACTGCCTACACACAAGGTTGTATTGCCTCCTAAACGGAGAGAACGGCGAGAGAAGGCAAAATCGGAAAAAAATCCAACCGACGCGGGGTCAGCCAGAAGGCAGCGGCGGCTGCCGCCTCTCCGTTCTACGTAACCTCCGAGACTTCTTGCCCGTTGCGAATCTCGGAGGCTTTGCAAATCTTGTACAGCTGCTAATGCTGTGGGGAGATGGCACGGCAAACGCCAAAACACAGCGAATCAAGTACGTCGCAGCTGCACTTGCAATCAAGAACCAACGAATCAGGGCCTTCGCCACCTTCACATGTTCGGCGTCTTTGTCTCGGCAGTCTTCATCGGTTGTGTACCTCTGTTTTCAGCTTCGGAGGTATCGGCTGTCGCGATTCATTGTGATGGTGTTAAGCCTCGGCTAACGTTCGTTTCGGTGGACATCGGTGGTGTGGCACAGTCGGACCCAGAGCTTCGACTTGAAGATGGCGTGTGCCCACGGCACACGCCGTCACTTTCTGACACGCCAAACTTCTGACATTCGCTACTGCTTCCAAATCGCAGTGTACTGCTCTCCTTCACTTTCGTTAGTTCGAACTTTCGTTAATTCGAACTGAAGCGGCTTCCCCTTGCGGTTCGAATTAACGAGCTTTTACTGCATATAATTAGTAGGCCCTAGAAGATGCCATCGAAATCCAAGACGTCACAGCCTCCAGGTGCGGGAACTTAACTAGGCGTCGCCACCCGTATTTCGTTCTTGCGCTTTTTCTGGCTTACCCTACGTCTTATCATTGTAAGAGGGGTGTTTTTGGTGTTGTAGAACGGTAATTTACTGATGCAGAAGACATCATATTTAACTTTAGTGTCCCTTTAAGCTTGTCCGCCCACTCTAAGAGCTCATCATCACGAGGCCTGCGCGCGCTCGGTTTCATCTGCAGACTTACAAGATAATTCTGTAGCTCACTTCCCTTTCTAAAATTGTTCGTACCTATATGCCTCCCATTACTAGGATACGCCTGAGTAGTGTGAAATTGCACAAGCAATCAAAATGACATATTAATTAGGCATGTGCAGAAAAAAAGTTCATGAGTATGTGTAAACATCATTTTCTGACCTCATGCACCAAGAACTTTTCAAGTCTGGATAATTATCCTACCCTTCCGACACTTAGCTGCAGACTTAGTCGTACCGACGTCCGTTGTCATACGAAATCATTCACGGAATTATTGCATGTTCGTATCTACTAGCTTCTTCACTGCGGGTTCCGCAAAAGAGTACGAGAGAACATAGACGCTTCCACGTTCCTACCTTTCGAGAGGATGCCTCTCCACACAATGCAAAGTCTGCATAACTGTCATTTTCTCCATCTTGATATCTTTCAAAATGTGTTGTCTCCTTCCTGTTTGAAGCTTTGAACTTTCTCTTGAGCCTTTTTTCTAGCTTCATTCCTCTCCTGTCGCCTCATAGTTTCTCTCTCCTTCCGGTTTGTGTACTCCGTCCCGTAATTGTGTGTTATTGCTCCATTTTTGCTTATAACGTAGCTGTTGAAACAGTTCTCTGTTTTTAATAAATTTTTATATCATAACTTTTGGTTGTAGTTTTACATTTCTACCTGTTCTGTTTTTGTTTATTTGTGCACCAGCACTCAGACCTCAGTAGTGTTCCTGAGCACGTTAAATAAATACTGATTGATTGATTGATTGATTGATTGATTGATTGATTGATTGATTGATTGATTGATTGATTGATTGATTGATTGATTGATTGATTGATTGATTGATTGATTGATATAGGCTTCGCTTGTAAATTGTAACGCCCAGCAGCTTTGTTTCAATGTGTTGTCTAAAGAAGGCGGGCACACTGGCCCGGCATTATGCACTGGGTAGAGTCCTTATTTGCCCACTTCCTTGCTGCTTTGCTTCGCTGTAAGCCTTAGATTGTTCTCTTGCCTGGCGCTGAGCTTCTATATGACGACGCGCACTGAAGGACGCACCTTTATATATTAATTTGAGTTGAGTTGAGCTGATGTATGTCGTGATCACAAGTACCGTAGATCCCGCTTACGGTTCTTGAACCATGAGACCTCCTACTGTATATGTAAACGGTGTAATATTTCATGCATTCTTCTGAAATAAATCTCAAACCTGAAAATTCATGTACATTATGTGAAGACGAAATCAGGAAAAAAAAGCTATTTTCATTTTCACGTTCAAAAAAAATGAAAAAAAAAGAAAAAAGAAAAATTAGGAAAAGCGCCTCCTTTAAGCAGAGCTCGCTTAAACTCTGCAATGCCGGCAAGTCTCGCAAAACTGATGGCGATGATGATGATAGCAAGCATTTGCTCGTCCCCCCAACGGGGGCTCGGCGAAGCAGCCGGAAGCAGAACAGAGTTGTTGTTGTTGTTGTTGTTGTTGTTGTTGTTGTTGTTGTTGTTGTTGTTGTTGTTGTTGTAAACCGGTTAGGACCTAAAAATATACATGCTTGGTCTTTCTGCAGAAAGCAACATTCGTCTCGTCCTGCTACCACCTTTTCCTTTTTGGGTGGATGTGTGCTTTCAGGTTCCTTATTAATACTGAGAGGTTTTTCTGCGCTAACGAAGCTCTCTGCTAGGAAGTGCATGCGCCTCTGCTATTGGCCAGCGGCCGATCTTAAGAACTGTGCATACTATTATAACCCTTAGCGAATTCAGGTCCAGACTCTGAAGCGTGAGCGCACACGCGTAATGAGCAATAAAATAATGCAAGCTGATATGCACAGCACTACAAATGCAAGCGACATTGGAAACGTAACGTGAAATTCACCAAGTAATTAACCTGTCAATAACTAGAGGCCGTACGTAGCAAGCAAAATATGGATCGACCTGCAAAACTTAACAACGAAGAGGGACGAAAATAGTTATGCATGCGAGTTAACATAAGTTAATGCACTATATTTCTCTAAACAAATTTTTCATTCGTTCACTGTAAAAGCAAAATCATGCATCACTGATGTCGAGCGTGGAACAAACCAAAACGCAAGGCAGTGAAGAATTACAAGAAGTATATTTATTTATTTACCCACGTCAACGGCTCGCAAAACAACAAACGTCAATCTTAACAATGCCGACCATTTAATGTCTCACCCATTTGCCGCATCTGAGGAGCTGCTATCATCATCGTCGTCGTCGTCTTTTGGGTCACGTTAGCCACGCGAGCTCGTGCGCGCGCGTCGCTTTGGAACGGCTCGTGATCGGCGCCCCTGGACGTGCCACGTCGGCTGTCGTCGCGAGCTCCCGAGGGCCCCGGCTCGGCTGCCGCTCACCGAAGCGGAACTTCGCAGTCTCCAGCCGGCGACCTCCACAGCTGAACAGCCCGGCGACCACCTTGTGCGTCTGGCCTGCACCCCGACCCCGGCGATGGCATTTTTCTCAAGTCGTCACCCGCAAGGCACTAAGGTAGGGCCCACACCAGGCGACGCCGGGACGCCAGGTGTCCTGGCGCGCTGCGCCAGTGCCCGCGACATTGCCCTAGCTTCTTTGCCGCCTGTAGTGGTCGTGGTTATCGTGCTATGGGAAGACGGCAAAAACACCTTTTGAAAGTCGGCTGCGGGAGGAGAAGTGTCAACAGAAGCACAGAAACAAGGAAATTAGCCAAGCGAACAAAGCGAAGTGACGACAACGGAGATGACGGCGTAAAACACGGGAGAGGGGAGTACGTGCGAAAGGCAGAGCCCCGGCAGTGTAGTCTCGCTGCCGATTGTCTCGACCGAGGACACTTTCCTGCCATGCCACACCGCTCCGCGTAGTCCACATTCGATTTTGCCATGTTAAAATTCACGCGCAGGAGACAGCCATAATCTGAAACATTGGTTTCGACTACGAGCCTCCTCGAACTGACTACGAAGTTTTATTCGTCTCACCCGGAGGATTGTCCCCGAGAAGCGCTTATCCGATCTCTCCGTTGAACTTGCTCATTTGCGCCGCAACGAAACCGCCATGCCTAGTGAGTGTTACTGGTGCCAAACTCTCACGGCTCTTTTCGCGCTGGTGCAGCGTGCGATGTCGCCGCAACTGAACCCAACTCCTAGTGATGCTATCACTTCGCCACGGCTCAGCGGCGCGTGCACCCATGCTACCTATGACACAGGCGACCGGACCGCATCGCAGCTACCAATCCGACTGCGCCTATCATAGGCGTCCATCACTGACCGACGTCGCCTTCTTGCAATCGCCACAGTCACACAGCTGCCTTTCCGAACAATTACAAAGAGAATCTATTTCGGCCGTACATGGGCAACTTGGTGTTCGACCATTGAAGTATGAAGTACTTCCCGAGATACCTTGCATGTGGCTGCGTTATCATGCATGATTGTGCTTCAGCGTGACCCTCTGAGCAGGAAATGCTAGAGGCCTCACAACTCCTGGCCCTAGACTACCGATATGTCATCCTGTTCCTCAGACTCACTGCATTTTCTACGAGTGCGAAGGACAGTCGCCAAGGAGCACATAATGGATGCCGGGCTTGCTCGTCTGAACGATGACTGCGCAGAACTTACCTATGGCTTTCCGTCTGAACGATTATAGGCTTCTGCCCGCTTGTTTGTGTTTTCTTGTTTTGTCCATTGTTTAACTCTTTTTAATGGACACAACAAGAAACATGTGCTTGAACACATGTTCTTTTTTTTTTCCCTGTTGTCACTTCCCCGCACAAGCTTCTTCGCCGCAGTCGATATGGGATACGGGGGAAAGAAACATTAAAGCTTTCTTCTGAAGGTCTTCTGCAACATTTTCTCGCAATATAGCAGCCCATAAGGCATTACGAAAGTGGTGCATGAATCATAGTTTGACTTGCCAAAGGGTTGCTTGTTATTCGTTTGCTATGTGGCCAACAAAAGTGAATGGCAAATAATTCCCGTGCAGAGCGGCCAATCTGTATTAGTGCTTCTACACTTGTGTTTGCGCCAATAGCTCTCTTCACGGGCGACCTTATTTTAGCGAAAGTACCATTGCGATAATAGTATTGCGTTTTTTTCACCTGCATTTAATACTCAATATAAACAACCATAGAAGGACAGTTCGAGGGTATTCTGCTTATGGCATTTTCTTACCTAAGCGCAATATAAACATCCATAAAAGGATCACAGTACGAGGGTATTCTGCTTATGGACTTTCCTTACCAATAACTTTAACAGCGCGAAAACAGGCCGCCATAAGATCAGGTATGGATAGGACAAGCGCTGCTATAAGCGTTCGTCACGCTATTGGTGTATGTAATATTAAGTGTCATAAGTTCACCGGTCTAAAATATTTTTGTCTCTTTTATTGTGATTATTTGTGTCCATGTTAACTACGAGTCAAACAGCAGTCCTTAAGCCATAGTTCTGTTTAGTATTGACGCCATTCTCTTTCTGTTGCAGTTTTTCATCCATGCACACAAGTGACTACATATAAACTAGTGTTTGCGCCTTTGAAAGTCTATGCAAGAGCTACATTTACCCCTTTGAGACAGTGTGAAGCGGGGAGGAGCTGGACTTGCTTGATCTCGCATATCACATGGGAGAAAAAAAAGAAAAAAATACAGTGCTGCTCTTTTCACTTTCGATGGAAGTTGCGCGCGCTGCTTAGGTACCACACTGAAACTACTGACAGCGCGCAACGGCACGACCTAAACAAGAAAGATACACGGACAAGCGCTGTGCCAGCGCTTGTCCGTGTATTTTTATTCTGTAGTTCGTGCCGTTGTGCGCTGTCAGTAGTTTCAGAATGGAATACCAACGTGCCCAACGTACTGTCATTCTGAAGCAGGTACCGCACGCAGATCCTCGTTATTATTTATTTATTTTTGTTTTTTTATTCTTTCACTTTTAAAGGCGTTTGAGAGGTGGATGGGGTTAGCGATCATTGTTTCGCGCAATCTTGCTCGAAGTCATAAAGAATCAGCTGTTTGTTTGGAGCACTATATTTTTTTGTTTTAATAGTAAGGGCTGTTCTTTCCCGTATAAAGCGCTGCCAATCCCTTCACTCAGTGCTTCGAAGATGCAGCAGCAACTGCATGTCGCAATGGCTCCAACACGAAGCCGTAAATTTGCCTCCTCGGCAAAGTGCGCGGCTCGTTTTGCTTCCTGTATCAATTTATTTATGTTTGTTTCGAAAGCGTTTAAAGTGACGCATAGTAGGGTAATAGTTTACACATTGCATGTACTACAGTTCGTCTATTGCTGCTCAGACACTCAATGCAAACTTTCTACGCAAGAACCCTCCCTACAAACAAGGCAGGACTAAAAACACCTTCCTTGTTTACAGGCATGGAAGAAATGGACATGCGCTTTTTTAAACAGTGCGGAGGCGCAACGCACGATACCAACCCATTGAAACTCGAACAACAGAGGGCGCGGTTATGGCACCACTAAGCAAAAAGCTAAGGGCCGCGAAGACGTACGACCAACTCTGATGTGTTAGGAGCGGTGTTTGTGACACATAAGCGTTGGTCGTACGTCTTTGCGCCCTTTGCTTTTCACTACGTTGTGCAATAACAACGCGCTCTGCTGTTCGAGTTTCAATGGGTTGGTATAGTACCGTGGTCAGGAGGAGCTGGCAGTGCAATGAAACGCAAAGAAGCCATTTATTTCAGCAAAGCTTAGTTTGTGTTCTTCCTTGTCCGAGTTGCTTCCTCACTCTAGCGCAAGAATGATGGTGCAATTTGTTCCCGACAAAGCAAAACGCGAATTTCGTACATAGGACTTCACTTTTTGCAATATATTCCTCGGTCCCAAAATGCCGTTCGCATCGCCCCGCACCTAATATCATACCAGCATACCGTAACTGTGCCATTTCTGAGTGTGCCATCGTGGAACAAGGCCAGCGTTTCACAAAGACTACTAGACTGATACGATACCTTGCGCTCACTTATAATTTACCTTTATTTTTTATGCGAAGCATATTACGAGGGCTCAACCCAGCTCCTCAGGCGCGGCGGTGACCATGAAATCACGTGACACCGTGACGTCACGACAGAGGAGAAGTGGCTTTGGCTCAACTCTTGCAAGACGGGCTGGGTGGGAATCGAACCAGGGTCTCCGGAGTGTGGGACGGAGACGCTACCACTGAGCCACGAGTACAACGCTTCAAAGCGGTACAAAAGCGCCTCTAGTGAATGCGGTGTTGCCTTAGAAACGCGCTGTTTCTAAGGCGTGCGTCTCTTGCTCAGGCGCACATTTCGTTGCCGCGCCGAACGCTGCTTTGCTCGACGCTCACCGCGTCCAATGCGGGGCGCGTAGTCGCTGCCCTGTAGCCCATTGTCTTACACCCCTTGGCGGGTCGACGGGAACGCTGTCGCGTTCCACTCTTGAAGGCGAAGAAGTAATGCATGAGTTGTTTCTTCGTCTAGCCGAACCAAATATAGCCAAGCAACAGCAGTTCACCAGGCTAAACAGTGGTTCAACAACTAAAATAAAGGCTAGTATGCTTCGCATCCTGGGCTTAACCTTACCTAAGCCACAGCCATTTTTTCTTCATCCTAACCCTCTACCGCATGCGCGGATCCAGTAAAACAAAATAAAGATAACACCACTGGCAGGGCGTGTGTCCTCCTGAAGGGCGTGTGTCCTCCTGTGTCCACCACAACAGACGACACTTTCAATGGAGTGCGCTTTGCGCACATGGCAGCCGTGGCCTCGGGGTTGAGTGTCCGGCTCAGCTGAGGGACGACGTGGGTTCCAAACCACGCTGCTATCGGTTGCGCCCACGGTTATCCAAATGGGCACAGGCCTCTCGCAGTCCGCCACTCGGCTCCCTTTTGGGGTAAACTGTCTTGGGGAAAGGAACCGTGCAAGGTAAATCCCCTCGAAACCTACAGGCATGACAAAACTTTACCAGAGGGCGGTTTGGGGCGCTCTGATGGCTGCAGTTTGCCATGTGGCAACCCAGAGCACATATTAAGGGGGAACGCCCTTGAGTTGGAGACTAACACCCGTTTTCTAAGCGTCGAGATGCCCTAGTGGCCGGGTACCATGATGGGAGTGCGGTTGTACCTATTTTACCGTTAGGTACCCGGCGGCAGCTCGAGTCCGCCTCCCACAGCCGCGGCGGATGCTCGACACCGGCGGTGGCCAGATAGACATATGCAGAGCGCCATTAAACAATCTCTTTTACTCAGGAGCCACAATAACAAGGGGGCGTTGCAAATATTTTTTATTTCGTCCAACAAAACTGGTGGTCACAGTGACTGTCACTCATGCAGCGATCGCTCATTGTGCCCCTGCGTTGTGCGTCTTTATTCGTGAAGCGAACACCTTGAAGGTTCACAGCCGGCCTGCGTGTCTCTTCTAGAGCATAAAGCAAGCTGGTCTTTAGAAGCAGAAATATGGAGAACGGGGGGAGTGGAAGGTGGCGGGGATACAGATGCCAGAGTCGCGAGCCACACTTGGACCCACGAGGAACCGCAGCCGGTGTTTGGTCAGCCCTGCTCCACACCAAGGCCGTCTGTGGTTGGACAAGGGGCGCCCAGAAACTACGCCGAGGTATACCCCACCTTTTGAGGTATGAACCCCTACAAGCATCTGTGCACCAAGCCGGGGGGCATCTATAACCACAGGAAAAACCGGCGGGTTGTACCAGTGGCTCCGTGATCCGCCTCGCATGCGGGAAGAGTTCTCGCGTACACTCTTAGCACGGTAACGTTTACTAAAGGGGTATATTCTCACAGATTTGTGCACCTTTAACTTATAAGTTACAAATCAACCTTTACAAATTTAACTTCTATTAAAGGTAAGAAAGCGTGTACCTCAACTAGAGGTTACAACACTTTAACCTCTAGTATAGGCATACAGTATTGAGTGCTTTTGCCTAAATATAAAGGTTACATTTACAATATACCGGTTGAACGATTAAAATGTTGACACAAAGCGGCTTACAGGAGGTCCCAGATGGGCACCGTGCTGCGCATGCTCCGTATATAGAGCCGGTGTCGCCTAGCAACGGGGACGCGGCTCTTCTTTCTTTCGGGCTTCTTTCTGCGGTATGTTTCATAAAAGCCCGTTGCTCTGCGCATGCTCCGCCCAGGCAGTTGTCGCCTAGCAACAAAAGTGCGTTTCTTCCTTCTTTCGCTCTTCTTTCTGCTTGCGCCTCTTCTTTCTTGCGCGCTTCTTTCCGCGGCCGGATTAAGCAGACTACAACCGTGCGCGGAGAAATGTGGGCCTTCGCGGAGGAAGCCCCTCGGCCAGTCCTTTCCGGACGCTGCCTTTACATGCGCTTGCGCTTCGAAATAGTTCGCGTGTTCACCTCGTGCGGTTTTCGGGACAAAGGGTGTCCCTGTGTCTCTCTGAACCAAAGTAAAAAGAAAAAAGAAAAAAAAAGAAACATTGCGTTTCCCAGGCAACCTAGACCTTACGCAGACCGCAACATCTCTTGTTTGGCTTAAAAAATATTCAGACAAAATGTAGCCTACTACCCCAAAAAGTACAACAAAGGTGACCGCGGGAGGCAGAGAAATTTCTTTACTTTTGAATAGTATATTGTAAGTGACAGACTCATATTCTTTTGGGCTACAGTTCTGTACCTGCTAATCAATAAATGAGGCAAATTTCCGCTTTGCCAACGACAAGTGTTCAGACCTTTGGCTCGCACTGTTGCGGTTTTTATCCTCCTGCACATGCGTTTGTGTTTACTCGGTGGATTGTTCCTAAGGTATTATCTAGCACGCGAAAATGAAAAAAAAAATGAATTTCAGCTCACTGATTCTACTTTTTAATTTTTGCATGCTGAATGATACCCTTGGTACAATCCACACAGTAAAGGCAAATGCATGCGCAGGAGAAAAACAAAGCACGGGTAAACGGCCTGAACACTTGCCGTTGTTCATAAGCAATGCAAAAATTTGCTTCATTTATTGCTAACAGCTACACAATTGTACCCAAAAACAGTATGCGTCTGTCACTTGCTATGCCATTCGTAAGTGGAGATCTGTACTCCCTCACTCCTCGTTGTGCTTTGTGATAGCTAGAGAATTTTTTTGACTAGATAGCATTGCAGTCGAAGAGATGTTACGGCTTGCGTAAGTAGCCAGCAAAACGCAGTTTTTTCTTTTCTTTTTCTTTTGCTTAGCCTGAGAGAGACACAGGGACACCCTTTCCTGTGGAAACTACACGAGGGGGACAGGTGAACTATTTTGAAGCGCAACCACGTGTAAAGACAATGTCCAAAAAGGACTGGCCGAGTGGCGTCCTCCGCGAGGGCTCACGTTTCTCCGGGCATGGTTGTCGGCTGCTTAATCCGACCGTGAAAAGAAGCGCGCAAGAAAGAAGAGGCACAAGCAGAGAGAACCGCAAAAGAAGGAAATGACGCACCTCTGTTGTTTGGCGGCAGCCGGCTCTGTACATGCGGAGATTTGGCCTTTCTGGAACAAAACCCAAAGCGGCACCTCCCCGTTGCTAGGCCGCACCCGGCTCGTCGGACCATGTAAAGAGCGGGGCCCACATGAAATTCTCTGAAAAAAAAAATAGGAACGCTCAACTGAATGTGGTATCAAAAGTTTACTTTCATTTAAATCACTTAAATCGTTGTATTTCAGCCAACGAAGGGCTACCATGATACTAGTATACTGTATCCCTTGGGATTTCTGTCGAAATGAAACTCCCCGTGCGGCACCTTTTGAGCAAATATGTAACGGTAATGTTCTCAAAAATACAGTTCAAAACACAATTTGAACGCCTGAGGAGGAGGCACCGTTAGCTTGTATAAATAATCTGAGTATAAATTGACAGTTCCACAGGCAGTATAAGGTTAACTTCAGAATGCAACATCTTTATTAGAAAATGCAACATAGAATACACCAGAAGTACAGCAGGCCTTGCTGGCACATGACTAGATCTGAAAATTCAACAGAATACTATCACTTGCATCATATCACAGGAATTTTTAAAATCATATCACCGTGTTTCAGCCATGCATGTCATCAATAACTTCGTGTTAACTGTCCATGTAAAAACTTGTACTGCTGTCAGGAAGCAAGAAAACAAGGAAAAGATTAGTATATGAGATTGCAGGAACAAAAACTGGACACTTGTGTTCAGATCCACATTGGACACTACATAAAAAGAGCTTTACACATCAATGTGCAGCATTAGAGCAGGTCAATAAAGACGTTGCCAATGCAATGTAGCCGATGCAAAAAATATACAAAGTATTGGCTATAGGTGAACCTAAAAAAGAAGACTGGACCACAAGGCCATGCATGCATGCAGCCCATCTATACCTGAGCAACGTTTCCTTAGTGTTAGCATTGACCACCACTGGAATCAAAAGACAACTTGTTGCTCTTACAAACATCAGACAAAGCTTAACCAGGAGATGTGCGAAGTGCTGGCTTGTAGGGCCAAATGACAAAAGGCTGGAAGTGGTGATGCTTACAGCATAGTGAACTCTCAGTTTAGATCCTTGTGACAATGCAAACATGAACATTTTTTTATTAAAATTACTACAAGACACATTTTACTGTCTAGCTAACAATGTCAAGGATGGGATTCAAACTTCTTGAATGCACTACCCATTTAAAATAAATATTGAAAAAGGTCATTTGGGCACTACTATGCATAGCACTGCACAATTACTCTATCATCTAGAGGCTAGCAGTTAGAATAACTGAGTGACAAAGAAAGGCCGCCATAATTCACATTGAACGAATTTAAGAATTTTGAGCAGCTAAATAAAATAATTGTGCACAATACTAAATGCCACTTGCATGAATGGATGTATTACCTCAGTAATTTTCAATAAAACAGTTATAGAAAGGCATGCAACTGTAATGCACAAAATGATGCATCTGTTCACCACCTCCTGGCAACAAGTGAACATTAATGCAAGGTGAGAATTGTTAACTAGACTTTGAGTCAAATCACATTCTTTTTCTTCAGAAGAGCAAAGAAACACTTCAATCTGTCATTTATGAGCCCTCTAGGCACAACATTGCTGGGAAGCACAAGTTTCTGCATCAGCGCCAGGAATGATGCAAATGCATATGCATATTCGAGGTTCTTGATGTAGTAGGTTAAAATACAATAAATTACAGCTAGCTCCAGGCTGCCGTCCGAGACCCAAATTATTTCTTGCCTGCTGCCAGCATAAACACACGTGCGCTCGCTGCATGTGTAGACGTGGGGAGCTGCAATCTGGATATCATCACTGGGCAGTGGAGCCTACAAAGACACTTAGAGCCTATAAACATTCGCCTATCAAACATTAAATATGCACAGTATAATGTGAACTGACGAAGTAAAATTTATCAAAAACGTGCAGTACTGCAGATTCAGAGCACAACTCAACCCCAAAGAGCCCAACCATTCTACATCAAGGAAAATTAGAACTGGCTCACCTTTAGCTCTCATTAAAGCATGCAGGAAAAAGCAATGAAATGTTATTTTACTGAAAGTAATCAGCATAATACCAATTTTCGTTTGTTTGCTCAACTATATACAACTGAAATCTCACTAAAGGATACTACCGTTTAGCGCGTAATTATGCCCTGTTCCCACAAGATACGCATTAACGAGATTTCACCAGGTAAATTGGTGCAGCATCGCACCCTTCATGAGCTGGCTGTGTGCACGTTCCGTCCGGCAGGATGTCTCTTACGGTTTTTGCTTACCTCACCTTTATTAACTTTCAAATGCAGTAAATCACATTTAAATTAAATTCTGAAATATAATTTAACAATTTCATCTAATGTCATTAATTTGTTCCGTCTCTACAATCTGTGCCTTCATGTGTTAATTATCGTGCAGTCTAGCTAAACGGAAGTAGTGAATAAAAAATAGCCCCAAAATACTACCATACCTCAATTTAAGCGCATATAAAGTATGAGCAATGCCTCCATGCTTAGTATTATTTCAGGGGAAGAAAATCTAAGGCGACAACATTAAATTGTGTAATGATGCTCCGATCGACTCGCACCACTGACCAATACAAATAATAATGCTACAATATAAGTACTGAACAGGAACACAGATGTGAGTAAAAGTAATCACAAGGTGAATGCAGAGAGCTTTCTGGACGATATTTGAAAAGTTTACAAATGAGTGTAATATTTAGTATCGTTACATTTGAGATGTTTTCCTTATGAACTAGTAAATTATATTTCACATCAAACACCTTGGCCGCCTTCAGTATCGCGGATCTCTTTGTCCATGGCAACCACTGGGCTGTCAAGTGGGGGCTCTTCCACATGGGACCACGGTGCGGAGTCTGAAACAAACAAGTGAAAACAAAGCACCCAATGAAACCAATTCTTTCCTGTATGCGCTATGCATTTACCTTTAGAGCAGCCAGGCTGTGATTCTTGTACAGGCATTCAGGCCGATTCATTTCCTATGGAGGCACCTACTGGGACAGTCCTCTCTAAAGCAAAAAAAAAAAGAAAAAGAATATATATAGATCCCACGCACTGTGGGAATCGATGCAAGCAAAGCTTTCTGTGCTGTTTGCGTTCAGTGGCAATATTTGGCGGTGATGCTGATGGCCTAAGACAGTCGTGATGCGATATTAAATGTTACCTTACGTGCACCACTTGTGTTTGCCTACGTAGTACACCAAACAGCGAGGCGTGTTTGCTCGAGGCATTGTTGTGCGCCATTGTTCGTATGCTGCAAGCAATTTAGTACCGCCATTCTTCACACGGGCGTATGGCATCGTGGCTGAAATGTTTATTCGCTCGACACCCGCTTGCGTGTTGTCGTCTTGACGCTGCGGTACTGAGTGCAGCTTTGCGTCTGCACGCCTGCATCAGTTGTCATCATGTACAAACTTGCAGGGTGTTTATTTTTCAGAAATAGCAGAAACGTGCCGTTTCATTCTTAAACTAACATTTTTTACAGTTTCTCCTCAACTGTTGCCATGTCTAGTAGCGACTTTTCTTTTATTTAAGCGACCCCAAATGAAGCATGCTTTCTGGTGGCGTTTTTTCCTTCTTCCGCGATCATACTATGTATGCAAGGCGCCACGAGCGAATATCAACTATTATTCATGCGTTTGGTCAGGGCGTTGGCTTTACAAATTCTCTGTATTATCTTTCCATTGACTATCTCCCCTCTGGAAATTTGCACGTGAGTACAAAAGCGCTGCAGCTTCTACAATGCTTATACCGCAGGCTAACGCGTAATTACAGCGCTCCAGAGGTAATTGTGTCGATGGCCGAGGAGTTCCAGAGGACATTGTGACGACTAAAGAACTCCAGAGGGCATTGTGGCGACGCCCGCGCAGTTCTTGCTGGAAAAGGCTCACAGACGCCACTCCCGCGTCCCTACTATGTACAAGTACAATGTAATTTCTCGTACATTGCGTACATTATATACATTACGTACTCAACCACTCCCCGACGCCGCGTGCAGGTCAGCGACAGCAGCAGCAGTGGAAAAGCTGAGGGAAGTGGCAAAGAAAGCTTCGCTTTAAAATATTTGATACACTAGGCAATCAAAAAAGCTTTGGCTAACATTCCACATTATACTAACCATATTGCACTGAGGAGAGACTAGATGTGCAAGCTTCCACGGTTTCATGTGACACTGAGGCCTCGAACACGGTGCCTGGCACATTGCATTGCACCTTTGCCTCAGCTGCATTTTTCGTTTCTGAAATTATATACGCAACGAAACGACATTATTAGTGTTCACAAAGTAATGCAGAGCGCATTGCAGAGCTCTAGGCAAAAAAAAAAGACGCGTACATAAGCAAAACTCGTGCGAAAGCTATACAACATGTATTCTCCGGAACAACGCTGTATATAATTATACATCATTGTGCGAAATTGGAATGCAAGTTGTAAGAGAAGGGGTGACGTTGCGGTAAAAAGAGAATTGTGTATTCTTCGCAGTTCGTCAATGCTAACCACCGATTCCCATGTTAAATTACTGGCCCGTTTGACTAAAAGAAAATAGAAAAAACACGCATTTTTACCCAAAAAGCGAAGCACTAATAGCGATAGCAAAGCATTAGACCACTACTCAAACTAAGGTACGTAGTTTTACCTGCTGTAACAGTAATCATTAGCTTACTAATAACCATGGTGTCACGCGAGCACAGGCATTAATGAACATATCTCATTTGACGACCGCGAACAATCGCTATCAAGTTGACTTGAAGAACGCAGAGGGGAGCGAACGTTTGTTTTGTTGCTCCCTTCAACGCGTCTCCGAACTTTTGAGATTACGCGACCTCCAGCACTACGCGCACCGAAAGAAAGCGGAAATGCAACCACGAACCGCCTCGGCTTGCCTGACCTCTGCACACACCGCAGATTACCTCCAGGCCAGGGCGCGGGCAGTCACGCACCACCACAGCATGGCTAACGGAGGGTGCGCGAGGCGAGTTGTACAATACTGAACGATTTCTGTCAAGTACATCAGCCCAAAGCACGGCGCCAGTACAAGAAACGTATTGTTGAGGTCATTTAGTTGCCCTGACACAACTCATCCCGCCGACAAGCTCAATATTTTAGAAAGGTCTAATCCAATATTTGCACAAAATGACAACATGACAACATCGAATTTAGCTCAATGTAAATCGAAGAGCATAAAGAAGCAAATATATCAACAATAACCTTTTTCAGAAACACTTACGCGCAGCGAGAGCATGCACTATGTCAAATGTTGAATTGCGAACTATAAAGAATTCACGTACTATCCACCCAAAAATAATTTAAAGCAAAAGTTCTGCTTACCGAGATTACATATTTTTCCGTGTGCATTTGGCACGTGGTCACAATAGTCACACATCTCCAGGTTGTCACTTTCCGACAGGCGCAGAATGGTGTATCGCTTGCACTCACAACCCGGCTCGTTGCAGCGACCGCGCAACACACCGAAAAGGTCTCTGCTGCACAAAGGCATGAGGGTGCAGCGGATGGCGCAAGTTCCCAGCAGAAGCGGTAATAACTACTGCAGGCTACAAGTGGTGGCAGCACACAATGGTGATCGGATGGTATCCAAACAAGTCAAATATAATGGCCGTCTCAGAACGACAACAACGACAGGTCGACAGCGCGCTATCCACTCCCGCCGGCTCCGAGCCTCCCGCTCCCGCTTAAAATCTTCCCAGTGTGCAACTCGAGCTATCTCGATTGGGCCGAGGAGGAGAGATGATAGCACCGTGGATGGCCGCGCTCCGGTGTGGCTGATGCCTGCTCGCTGCCGCCATGTTAGAAGAAGGCACTTAGAGGCACAAGCAAAAATGAAAAAAAAATGAAAACAAGCAATGAATTACCTAAATAAATGTCAGAGGTGCCAGTGATGTTATTGGTATGATGGTGGAAGCATTTCGTGTTTGGACAGTGGTAAAGATTTCATTTCTCAGTTGGCGGCTTCACACATTTAACGCTCTTTTCATCTGTCTATGTCTCCTAAAAAGACAACGGAGCGGACGGCGCTCGCTTTTATGTGAGTGTAGCGGCATCCTGTTGATTTCACTGAACGTTTGGCGCGTTTCGTGTCTGCTGTAACTTAAATTTGCGGTCGTTGTAATGCCAATCTTCGGCACAGCTTATAATGCCCAAAGAAAGTTGGCAGTGGAATCAGTTGCTACAAGTTTTTAAAATATCCTAAGTGCAATGAAGAATGGTTCGCCGACATGTAGGTTGTTTATTTCAAAGCAGTTACGCCGGTCCCGTAGCGCGTACCGCATTCCCAGCTCCCTCGCCGCGCGTTTATACTGATGTACGCACGCTGCCTAGCTGGTACCGCGTGTCGGCATGGTTTTCTTAGGCACGTGCTTCTTGCACACTAACTATTAACCTCATCTTGAGCGGTTATGGTTGAAGCATGGAAAATTTTTGGTTGACAGCATCAAGGCAGTGCAGGGAATGAAACGAACCCGGTTAAAGGCAGAAAATGTATGTAGACAACTGAAAGGTTCTGCACCAGGTCATTTTAGTAGACAAGTTGAATTATATTGATATATGATAGAACCATCCAATGTTTTCAACAACCTTTTACTGAAGGACCCACCGCGTTCGTGTGCTTTTCTTCTACTGTTCTTTCTCGCCTCGTACATGAAATGTGTTAAAAAATATTCATTTTTTCTAAAGAAACTCGCCCGCTTTTGTTTCTCGTGTTGAAATACCGATGTTCCATGCCTGTCTCATGGTGGCTAGAATGCGTGCGAGAGCAGGGGGCTTCCGTCACGTTCGACTGCTGGGTTTACGCAGGCAGTGCATGCCACATCATTCGATGACACAGTCTTCGTTGCTGATACTTCAAATAAGGCTGTGCGCCAAGTATGGAGGGTCGTCAAAGAACAGCGCGCAGATTAACTTGCAAGTGCGATCGTGCTAGATTTATTTGTTGGTTTTAAATCGTGAAAAATGTAACTGCTTGGCTGACAGAAATATAAGACCGAATACAGCCCGAACTGCCGAAGTCCTACGTTTGTAATAACCAGATCATAAATGCAGAACACGAACACATTAGGATACATTTATCAGAAAACGTCCAATCCATGATGTAGGTCTCCTCACTGATGCGCTGCAGTGTTCTTTAGAGGTTAAAATCTAAAGGTTACAAGGCGCTTTGCGCTGAATTAACCTCTAAATCCGTCAATTTTGATTCTTGTAACCTATAGATATATATATACGTAACAACATTTAATTAAAACATCAAGATATTTCGCATGTAACCTTTATTTTATAAGTTACTCGTGATTAAAGGTTACCATAAAAGGTACCGTGCTAAGAGTGTACAAGGCGGATGCTGAACCACTGGGCCACCGCTACAGCGTACCATCACCGACCTCACCTCTTCTCGCTTTTATTGGCCTCGAGCTCCACCACTGGAAAAGCTGGCGCCACCGTCGGCGTGACGTGCTAGGAGGGATCACGTGGACATAGCGGCCGCGTCGGCTGCTTCGGGAGCGCCGAAGCGAGCTGAAAACGAGTTTAAATTCCCTCGTACGCTGCGGTCCTCATTTAGTGGCGAAATTTTCCCTCTTCGAGTGTCTCCTTTACAACGCTTGAAAGCACTACAATAGGTAGTGGCTGCCTTTGAAGGCGCGCAACATGGTAGGCTACTGCTCGGTGCCGCAGGGCCGAACGCACGTAACGGAGGCCGGTGTCAGCCTTATTCACGCCTAGCCGCAGGACAAGAAGCTGCGTGAAGCTTGGCTCGCGAAACATAAAACCGGCAAACAGTCATCGGCTACAACTCGGGTATGCAGCAAGCACAGACGCGAGGAAGATTTATGCTACGGCGCCCGGTCTGCGGTGTTCTGAAAACGCGCACTGAGGCGCTCGCCCGAGTCCGCTGCCCGAGTAATGTCATGACGGTTTGGTCTATGAACTTGTCGATGCTATAGATACTGGCAAGTTGAGTGGAGTGGAAAGGCAACGGTAAGAAGCACATTAAATAAAAAGAATGGCATATGGTCATGTTTGTGTTATAAATTAATGCACTGGATTACAAAAAAAGGAGCAGCGGGAAATGGCACGCTTAGAACACCGATAAACATACAGTGCGAAGCAACTCGAGAAATAATATTGAAAGGTCAAAGAATTTAGAAGAAAAAAAAAAGGTTGAATCGTCGCGACGGCACATCACAGTCCCCGTAGGTGTCGAAGTCTCTACAGTGAAGTTATTTTTTAACAACTCTGGTAGCACCCACGCAACAATGGTTGCTTGCATACTGTCAAATGCTCATATTTTGCGGCCTAAAGCTCTTGGCACGGTGCGAAAACGCGCGCGCGGAGAAAGCGAAACAGTGCGCGGACAAGCTTGCAGACGCGCAGTCGGTCGCTGCGAATGTACGCGATCGCTGCATTGAGGCTTCGTTCTATTACGATCCATTTAGTTATACAAACACTATAAGAACATATTTCACATAGCTTGCTCTCAGCGTTTACCTACCTTTCACGCAAGAAGCCGGTTCGTGAGACTCCATCGCGGCGACCGCGCGCAGTGGCGTTCACTGTACGTATTCGGTAAAGAGGTAGCGTCTGTAAACGATTGTGTGCTTTCAGTTTGCCCAAGATTGTTATTTAGACAGTAAAAAACTTCTATCGTTTCGAAAGTACTTACAGAAATGTCCGGGAGGGCTCGCGCGTGGTGTTTTCAGTGAGCGCTGCCAGCAAAACCTATGAGGAGCGCGCCACGTGATCCCTCATACTACGCCAGCGAGGCGCTTCTGCTAGATGGCGACTCCGTAACTCCTCGCCGCCAATAAGGCGCTGACACGCCGTGTGGTCGAGGCTCGCGCCTTGATATTAAAAATCCGAGAGATGTACATGTTGCCACCTTGCATCGTAAAACGGCCCCCGGAAGACGAGGTAATTGAACTGCTCTCCGTTAGACGCGCTGTGCCACCAGACCTATGAGGTCAGACTACAACGAAAGGCTCACTTATATCATACGGCTAGGTGATGATGTTCCAATGTATATTGTGTACATGTACGTGTGCACTATTTTTATAACAAAATGTCAGGACTTTCTGTGTAAATTGTATGTGTGGTGATTAGTAATGAGTTCGCTTGGCCTTTGTGTGAAGTATGCTAAGGGCCAAACAATGAAACCTTCCTTTCCTCAGTAAGGAATCCTTCATTGCGGTGAGGCCACCTTATGTCACTTTGAAAGCTTCCTAACTGAGGCGCCCTCGGTGAAGGCTTCCTTGGTACTTCCTCAGCATAAGCAGCCAAACAATGAAATCTTCCTTTACCTCACTAAGGAAGCCTTCATTGCGGTGAGGCTACCTTATGTCACTCTGAAAGCTTCCTTACTGAGGGGCCCTCGGTGAAGGCTTCCTTGGTGCTCCCTCAGCGTAAGGTAGCTCCAAAGCTACCTTCATGCGTCCTTACGCCGCTCCTGGCCCTGAACGAGCGCTTCACCTCACTGCTTAACCACGTGGCATTCGCTTGCGCATGCGCACTGTCGCCCACCTGCGGAGAAGCGCGAGCACGGTACTGACGGTACGTCTTGCCAGACATGTTCGTTTCAGTCACGCGTGCGGCATGAAAGCATTGCTAGGCGTTGCTAGGCGTCGCAAGACGCCGGCGTGCCAGCGTTGCTGGAGCACATCAAGTTTTGCACTGTAATGCTCAACTTTTTTTAACTTTAATAAACAAAACTAGAAGAAAGCGTCCACGTTTCTCTATATTAGCTATTCAATTTAATATTGTGCGACGATACAACATTTTTAATAGAATAATGGTGTTCGCGGAAAGATTTGAAGAAAAAATCTCGAACCCAGGCACGCGGCAACCGCTCCTTAGGTGAGGACGGGCGAAGGGAGCTTTCAGAGTACGCTTGCTTCCTCCATCGGTCCTTCGCTGTAAGGAGGCCTCACGTAAGGTTAGGAAGCGCTCGAAGGAAAGGAACGTTTTATTGTTTGGGCCAAGCTACCTTCATGGTTCCTTACGCCGCTCCTGGCCCTGAACGAGCGCTTCGCCTCACTGCTTAACCACGTGACGTTTGCTTGCGCATGCGCGCTGTCGCCCACGTTCGGAGAAGTGCGAGCACGGTACGTTTCGCCAGGCACGTTCGTTTCACTCACGCATGCGGCATGGAAGCGTTGCTAGGCGTTGCTAGGCGTTGCACGACGCCGGCGTGCCAGCGTTGCTGGAGCACATCAAGTTTTGCACCGTAATGCGCTACTTCTTTAGGTTTAGTAAACAAAATTAGAAAAAAGCGTCCACGCTTCTCTATATTAGCTCATCAACTTAAAGATTGTGCGACGGTACCACCTTTTTTATTGAATAGTGGTGTTCGGGTGTTCGCCTAAAGCTTTTAAGAGATAATCTCGAACCCAGGCGTGGCGGCAACCGCTCCTTACGTGCGGACGGGTGAAGGGAGCTTTCAGAGTATGCTTGCTTCCTCCATCGGTCCTTCGCTGTAAGGAGGCCTCACGTAAGGTTAGGAAGCGCTCGAAGGAAAGGACCGTTTTATTGTTTGGGCCTAAGTGGGCTCCGACTTTTATTCGCGTATTGTTATTGTTTTTTTAGCGTATTTGTTGTTGTTATGGTTGAGCGAAAAATAGCAGCCGACCTCAGCCTAAATGCTAACACCTCCTATCAACACATTTAAAAAGGGGGGGGGGGGGAGACGAAAAACACGCTCCGCGCCGGTTCCATCGCAAGGGAACAAGCATCCCACTTTTTCAGCCATATTATCTTTCTTTTTTTCTTAAAAGAGGCAGAGTGCAAGAGAAAAGAAGAGAGCAGCGTCACGTGCCAGAATTCTCACAGTACTTCAAACTAAGCGTCCCACCGTCATTCACGCCACGAGAAAGCGTCCGACGCTACATCCTTGCTGACGGATGGAAAAAATAGCGAGAAATGAGTTTCTGTCAGCGCAGACTTACGCGAAGGAGGTCCAGCCTGCTTCGGCAGTTAACCACCTCGCATATAAAAGAATCTGCATTTGCTATCTGGTTTTCCTTTTCTTAACGGAGGGGCCGATGTGTGCTTTACATATTATGTGTGTTGCTGCCTTATCACTGCACAATCGCTCGGCGACATTTCAGGAAAAAAAAAAATAACAGGCCACTTTCTTTCAGCTCTAAGCTCAGTCTCCATGTATGTTCAAACTTACACATCGCATACACATTATACACCTTTGTAATGCTATTAAACGCCACCTTGCGAATTGAACAAGCTAGTTTGTTGAGTTCATTACCCTTCCGCGTCATCTAGCACCCGTATTCACAAATATTCTTTTTTCGTAAGTGCTGTTTGCCAACAGTCGACTGCCTTGGCTAATGATATTTCGAACATCAGGGTTGGTTGGAATTTTCGCTTGCACGAATAAACGTAGCGTAACAGTTTTTTGTGAATGCGGACATTTTCTGTGAGGCAGAATGATGCACTCACTTGGGGACGTCATAATGAACGAGTGCGTCTAGCTGGGCGAGTCGTTAAAGTTCTGAGCACTTATGTGATGATGTAAAACAAGTGCACTTGTTATGCGGCTCAAGGGCGTGACTACAGTTTCGTCATTGCATAATACAAGCGTGCACTGATATGATCGTGTCGCTCCAAGCGCTGCCCGTTATTGACGTGTCTTGCAAAAGGATAGAAAGTTGGGCGAGTTGATACGGTAACATGATCTCGGATTGTAGCGCGAAGGGACACGAACGCAAACTAGAAGCGGACAGGACGAGCGCTACAGATGACGTGTCTTCGTTTGGCCCTGCTTAATTGCTTGTTTGGCTCGCTGCCTCGCCAGCACAATGCGTGAAGGTGAGTTACGGTCATATCGCTATGACAACTTCGCTGGAGCCTAAGTTTTATTTTTAGAAACATCACCAGCGTGAATCATACATATCATATCGGATACTTGATCAGTTGAGTTTTCTGGAAGTGCGCATGCGCTGCAAAGCCTGTGTCATCGCACTACAGATAATTGATTCACTTACATTTTCACTTTTCGGAACCCACTTGTTTACTAGCATTCCACAAGCTTTGCTATTCGATACGTGGAGTGCATCGAATGGCTACGTGGATTACGTTCGGGTCGAGAAGCGACTCGGCTACCGCCCATGGAGATAACGCCTGGAGAAAAGTAGGACAAGAAAAAACTGCATATACGCAGCGTATGACAAACAAGGACGAAAATGAGAAGGACAGGGACACATGTAGCGCTGATCAAGATGTGCCGACTTGTCCAAACCTCCAGCCTTGTGACAGATAGACATCATGCGGCGGGAATAGGTTCTTGCCTCTTTAAGTTCTTCTCTGCCTATAGCTATTTGCCCTTTAACCCTAGATATTGAGTCTCATTTGCGAAGACAAAATTATTCTGCTAGCGTCACCATTCAACCATTTCTGTAGGTTGACTAGAACAATCATGTGTCTTTTTTTTTTCTAATTATACTGACAAACTCCGCAAGACAAGTTGCTTGGTCTAATCCGTATACTTTAGGCAGCCTCGTGCAAAAATAACCTTTTTTTTACAACGCCGTCGCACGGTTTAAAATGTTTCAAGTGACTTCTTTCAAGAGGCTTCTTAGACAGTGCGCTCGAAACACCGTTAGGTTTCTAATGGCACACCGGTTTGTGTGCACAGTCCATGTGTGATGCCTCTAACGTGCGTCGAAACGGAAAGCTCGCATTTCCTTTCTCGTGCACTTGAATGGCTCGTTGAAATGTGTGCCGTTGTCCGGGCCGGCCAAATCGGGCTCCATTTTTAACAGACGCTCGCTGTCAGACGCGAAGCTGAAGTGCGCAAGGTCTTCCAGACCAGACACTTGGAAATGCATAAAGCGCGAACTCCGTATTCCGCTCCAGCGAAGTAATTATCGGTCTTAATGAACGCCTGTAGTCATTTTCACCGGCAGACTGACGCCGAGGAACGCGGACAATAGCAATTACGCCGTCCATCAGGCGTTCACGCGAGTGGCGCCCTACGCTCAGCGTCTTGCTGCGACGCAAGACCTTTTGAGCACCGCCGGCTAATCCAATGATTGTCCATAATTGATTGCTTACGAGCGAACTGGAGTGTAAAAGACGTCGACGGGGACTCAGAACGGCGCTTCACAGTGTCTCCTCTTTCATTTTTGATCGAGACCGCCCACCTTCATGACCGCGAGTTCCCTTATTTTTCTTCTCTTTCTATTTCCCTTCCTCTTCAATGTTTGTTGTTTTCGTTTTCCCCTTTCGAGCTAGTCAACCTAGCTTTCTTGGAGACGGCTACCACCGGCGCGTTCGCGAAAAGAGCTAAACTTGCTTTACATCCGTTGTACTTGAAGAGCGAGTATCGATAGGCAAACTTGAATGATGTAACACCGTACTTATGCTTCACTTGCAGTGTGTGCGATACCGCACACGCTTGCGCATTGTGCTAGAAATTAGGTATCGGGTGCCGCATCCACAAAAACGTCTTACGCTGTAATTGTTCCTAAGAAAAAAAAATATCAGCCACTCATGATGCTGGACATCAGATTATTGAAAGTGGTGGCCAGTGGTACAGTACACTTGCGAAAGAAAGCTTTGTGAATTCGACTGGAGCTGGATTAGCAAGGTTTTTTTGTGTATAAGTGTTGTCTGCCATTGGCGGGCCACCTCCGCTAATGACATGGCCTGCGTCAGGATTGGATTACATCTGCTCTTACGAATAATTTTACCTTAAGCATATATTTTTTAATTGTTGCCAAAGATTTGCTACAACGGAACACCCTCCTTTTTAGCTCTGCATGCCTGAACACTGCGAAAACACACAGATCTTTCTGTTGTGCTATCAATGCAATGGGGGCCACAAAAAAAAAACTAAACTTATCAAACGCCGTCGGTAAAGCCAATTTTATTTATTTATTTATTTATTTATTTGCCTATTTGACACCCACAAGTTAATCTAGTAGCGAAGAGCCACTATTAATTGGTTTGAATAGTTTCCCAAGCCTACGTTGTCAATGGAGTGAAAAGCAGCAACAACACCACTACCACCACCAACAACAAAAATCTTAACCTAGAAACGAACAAAATGTAAGCAATGGATAAGCCAACATTAAAAGGATGTGACACGGGCAATTTACGACGATCGATAGTGATTTTAATGCATGGAAACCTAAGCTATACAGTGATCACAGGGGGCTTAGTAAATATTGCACAATATTTGTTCGCAACTGCATAAGTGAAGAAGTTGTCGATGCTGCATGTTTTCTGTTGTAATCTTCACAGTTTCTCTTTGTTTTCATTGTTGCCTAATACGTAGCTACATCAATGAAGCTGCCGAGATATTACCGTGAGTTAATGTCATTACAGCGTGAATGAACTAAAAAAAACACACACAGACAGAAAAATACGCTTCAAACTTTGCGGAAACGTGAAGACCACTCGAAAACACTTGCACAGGTTTTGTAACTTTTTTCTCTATTTCAGACGTCTTAAGCACGTCTAAACATAATGCTATAAGCAGCCTGGTAACTACAGCACAGGTGAAAATGAAGCCAAAAGCTTTTTGTCTTGATTCTGTCGCGGTAAAATTGCTAGAACTGCTAAATGCTTTGTGAATCCCTGTATTATGTTACAAGAAAAAAAAAGTTGAATTACTGCATTACGTCTTCTCTGAATATCATCCTGCTTTCCCATACTCCGCTAAAAGCGTGGATTGAAGCACTGATGGACGCAATAAACTCCAACTAGCTGATTGTTTCATAACGACTTCGTTTTGTTTTAGCTTTGTTTTTTTTTCCTTGAGGACGCACATTGTTCCTAGGTGACGTCATGCTTTACATGCTGTGCATATCACTTGTATGCATGACAGTTCTGCTTCGCGTTAATTATTCAGAATTCACTCAGGAACTCCACGGTTTCTGGTAGTTGAGTTGTTCTGTTGCATTGCAGTATGTATGTGGCCACCTTGAACCAGGAGTATTTCTAATTTAGCTGCATGTCATTTAAACCGTTCGTTGGGGAGTCCGGCAGGTACATCGGTGAACTTAGAGCAAATGATGATGAATGTGATGATGATGATGATACTTATGAGCCACGCTTTCGACGCCGTGGGAAAGACATGGCAACGAAAGACTAAATCACAGTGCGTGTACCAATAATTCATGCGCTTATGTATTCGTTGTGCTTACAACTGGAGTTGATTATGAATTAGGCAGAGAGGTGCTGGCTTGGGACCAGTCGATCAATCTCTCTACTTAAAACAGCGCAAAAGACTCGGACGAGTGAAAAGACCACAGACGCGCTGATGTCTTTCACCCACTCGTCCATGCCTTTCGCGCTGTTTGAGGTAGGCGAAGGACGCAAGCTGAGCTCGATGAAGAGCTCATAAATCGTCCTGAAGTGACCGACGCACAGGCTCGTTGCACCGAGCCCGACTCGTGCATTTTCGTTCCTTGCTCGTCTCACTCTTTCGACTACTGTCGCAAGCGTGTCGAGGTAAGCGACAGGCAGCTGTGTTTGTGCCGGCATGTGCGCAGTGGCAGGCCAGCGACGACATCGAAGGTAGAGGTGCGCGCAGTGTCGTCGGTCGGGAGCGCACCGTGCTCGAGTGGGCGATTGCCGCGCTCTTACGAAGGCCCGGGACGCCACTGTGAAGTACAAACATTAGCAATGAGGCGCACGTCGCTTGTGGCTGCGTTCCAGGCCACGTGGCGCGTCGCTGTTTGTGCGAGGTGCGGAGCGGCCCACTTGGCGACCGTACGAAGAGCGCCGCCGAACCTGCTGGGCCGCGCCGTGGGCCGGGCCGAAAAGCAAGAGGCCACCATCGATGGGTCCTGACCCCATTTTGTGGTTCGTGCCCGCCGAATCAGCAGGAGGGCCCCGCTCGACGCTGCATATTTGATGAGGCCGCAGCGCCTCCCGCGCCTCAGGCCGCCGCCGCTGCAAACTCCACCCTGCAGAAAAAAGCCAGCGCCGGCAGCCCTCTTAGGACGGGCGGTCCAGCATCGTCAGCCTGCATAATACATACACCGACAACGTAACCAAACGGTCAGAGGAATTCCGCCCCAAAGACGAGCAGGACAGCGTGCGGCCGCCGCTGGCGAGATGCATTCGAAGCACGCCAGAGCCTGGCCGACACCCGGGCCACTCCATCGCGGAGCTCGCGCGTTGCAACCCGGTACGCCACCGAGACGCTCGGACGTCGAGGAGGGAAAACGACGAGCGAGCTGGCTGCTTGTCACGACGTGCCTGGTCCTCGTTTTTCAGACTCGTCTGAAAAATAAAAAATAAAAGAAACGAAGACTGACCAAAGGAGTCGCTTGCGCTAAAGGTTGCCATGAACGCTTTTTTTTTTTTCACAAAACCCTCGCAAACTTACCCGCGAGTGCGCTATGCCGCACGAATGCGAAAGCGTGCGTCGTGCATCTTGCGGCTGGACTGCTCCGCCTACGCAGACGTCCACGTGCAGGAACACCATCTGCAAAGCCCTCCTGAGTGAAGATTTCTTCTACTACTATTTCTTCGTTTAGTCTGATTTATATACGGGATGATGAAATACCCTTTCTGTTTAGATGAGAAGAGGCCATTCATGAAACGAGGACCTTGTTAATGACTTCTTTCTTTCTCTCTCTCTCTTTATGATTAGAAACTTGTTCAGGTTTGTGAAACAACGTCTTTTTTGGCGAGTTTCCGCCACTTGTCTTTGTAATGTGACCAGCTACAATTCGTAAATTGAAATATGTGCGTAAAATAGTTAGGAAGTTAATTAGTTACTTTTGGCTAATTAGTCGTATATGTGTTTCGGTTTGGCGTGCAAGTAATGTCTGTCTCTTGAAGTAATTCAGCCGAAGAACTAAAATTATGCTATCGGCCTCAGGAGATTTTTTTTTTATTCTGTAAAACTTTAAAATAATTACCCGGTATATATGTTAGTGTTCGAAGGGCCCGCCCACAGCTTTGAATCAAGACTTGTGTTAACTAAACATTCTAAGAAAGACTTAATGGATCTCCCTCATTGATATGTCAGATCAATGGCCCAGTCACAGTTTTAGTTTTTCACTGAACGGCTTGCTGCTAAATGGCTCTAACGAAGAGATCAATGCCTGTCGTTCAAATTTATACTGGGGACAAGGAACAAGTATATGCGCTCCACATCTCAGGTAGTTTGCACGCATCACCGTCTAGCGAATCCATCAAAGTCTATAGCGTCGGATGCGGTTCAAATACTGTCACGTTAACACACTACCTAGTCTGCCCACTGACGTAATGCGCTGAAAGCCGTACTAACGGTGCTGCCACTTTAAAAGTCACGGCAAAATGGTGTGTATCTACAAATGAGATCGCATAGTTGAGCCACAAGTGTAGGCAATGAATGGATGAAAAGACTCAGAAAAAGGGGCTAGCCTGGTCCGAAAGCACTTATTTTTTCCTTTCGCTTTCGCTCCTGAGTGCTAGAAAAGAAGAAAACCTTCCGGTTCTGTTCCGGTTCAAGCAACCATAACTTATTTCTTTCTTTTTTTATTTTCGCAGTTCTCGAATTTCGGTTTAGTTCCGCTTCGATAATCTTACTGTGGTAGCCTTGATTCGGAGTTGTATATTGATGCTGTACAAAACACTTGTCGTTGCCTGAAGGTGAACGCTAGCTGCTATTCCGTTCTGTGAGTACACTTTTTAAGCCCCAATTTTAGTGAAAAACACTTTTACAAATTTTATGTGATCATGGCATTTGTGGGATGCCTCATCTGCGTTTCCATTACCTGTTACTACGCGATGTGCTGGAAGTCACTGAAATGCTATCACATGTACAGCGTTAGATGTCAACTAGTGTATCTATTCTATGTCATGGACCAAAATGTAATTGCTTGATCGAGCGCTGACCGAGTCTAAACGCCATGGTTAACCAGCGTAGTCACATACCGTGCCCTGGATTTTTAGTGAACGTCTGCTGTTACCACCAGACTGTCCAGCTAACTTGTGATCCTCAAGTTGCGACGTCTGTGCACACCTTGGATTCAAGTTTGAAACATTTGAAGTTGTCTGCATATTATGCTGAAATGTTTGTAATCTCTTACATAATTTCGTGTATGTGTAAAACTGCATAAATATTGTATTCCTCGCATTGTATAGCAAATTTATTTACTATTCTTAAATATTGTCACAAAGCTTCATTAGTGTATGTTCCTCTTGCTTATTTTTCATCGTGCACATGCCTACTGTACTCAATCTTGGCTGTGCCTTCTTTTTATGTGAAGCTACTCGTGCTTGAGCGAGTGTATGTCCTGCAGTATATTCAAATAAAGTAAATAAATGTGTACGTACGTTAGTATACGTACAGTAGTAGCTGCATCGCAAACCTATAACCCCAGCTCAGCCCTTGTTTTTGCAACTGTCTAAGCGGTTTTTCCTAGGGGAATCACTGTGATTTCATTTCGCGACTTTTCTTTTACATATTCGCCATCTTTCTTCTTCATTTACTTTCTCTTGCGAGGAGGGCAGTGGAAGGGGAAGGAGGCTCTTGCAAGGCTGCACAAATAGGTGCGGTTTTGTCGTCACAGGTTGTAATGTCGTTTAAAGTATCATCAAAAGCTTATAGGGTTATAAATAATTGCGCTTCACTATTGCCTCAACCTCTTCGGTTTGCTATCAATGTTTAACTTGGACTGTCGTCGCCAAAAGCTGTATATTGGCAGAGCTTAAGAAGGCAGCTTGAAACATAAAACAAGCTTACCGAGGGCGTTCAGCGAGCATTCCATTGCTTTTCGTTTTTTTTTTTTGCTTTGCGGAATCATGTTCTCTACCTCTGCTTCTAAAAAAAAACGTCAGCTTTCAGCGACTGACTGAGCGTTCTATTTTGTTTACCGAAAGGCTATCTCTGCTTTACTTTGGTGTTCGCGCAGATTTGGTCTGCCTTAATTGTCGCACCTATCCCTGCGCACTAAATCGAAAAAGCCGCAAGCGTAAGGTCACGTACAGACACCGGAATTTAGCCCCACAAACAAGGCAGTAACGGACATTGGAGAATCGAAAGCTTTCCTAGGCGTCGTCGCCTCATCTGAAGAAAACTCCAGAAGCAACTCGGCTTTTGCAATGGCTGGTACGCGTGACTTGTACGTGGAACGGAAAGTAGGCAGTAAAATTTTGAAGCAGCTTGTACCACTGTTTAACAACCAGCATCGCGTACGCTTGCAACTGGGCTTCCACATAGCTGCGCCGCGCGTAAAGTGCGTGTTGCAGCCGAGTATACCCCGCTGGGAGCTGCGAACTGCTGAGGCCTGATGCGGAACAACGCGCCAAACGTGCGACGCAGCTGGTGGAGAAGCCGGCAACTCGACCCGTGACCCGGCCATAAATTACGCGGCCCGGAACGCGCGACCCGGTAGTAGACTCTTAGCAATGCTTTCTTTTTTTCTAAGTACACAACAAAATTGGAGCTTCGGCGTTAAACCATGCCTAATCCTCTCTTCGTTGCGTCGGTCACGCCCCGTTACGATGTCTTCAGAATGCTCGTGCACGTTTGTTTGTTTGTTTGTTTGTTTGTTTGTTTGTTTGTTTGTTTGTTTGTTTGTTTGTTTGTTTGTTTGTTTGTTGGAGTTCACTAAACCGATGGCATCCTCTGGAGTCTCGGGATTGAAGAATAGAAAACGACCGACCGAAGGGCGACCGTGCATGTGACAGCAGTGCCTCCTGAAGACCCAACGGAAGCACAGTAGCAAAGCTCGCCTTGTCACGTAGAATTCGAGACAAGAGCGTTGCCTATCTATAGTGCTTCTTTCTTCCCTTCTACTTTCATTGCTGTTATGGTTTTCTTCGTCTTTTCTCTCAAGACTATACGCAGCTAAACGAAAAACTGTTGCACTTCGTTTGTGCTTGCGTTCCACACGTGATTCTTTTTTTTTTATTTCGCCCAAATGTCCACTAGCATCCGTTTGTATTGCGAAGACTGCACAGCAGTGCCTAATATCTAATATTCCAGCTGTGCTCGCTGTACTGCCAGGTTCTACGCTGTGCCGCAGCATATGTGCCGCGCCGCTTGCATATATGTGGAATTGTGCTGCCGCGCTCTCTGCGGAGCTCATGTATTATCGGATCATGCCTGGACTTTACGGCTGTAACAGTTATCCCTACAGCGGCACAAACTTACTGTGAAGTCACAATATATGTCGGCGACATAGGATGTGCGTATTGTCAAGGTGGGGAACACAGTATATTTTTGCGTTGAGTCAAAACTACTTATGGACCAGTTGTGTAGTCACGGATCTGAAGTGTTAAATGTAGAATCCTTAACTAAAAAGAGAGAGAGAGAGATTTGGTAAAGCCGGCATAGCGTAGAAGCCGTCGAGAACATTGGTGGCGACATATATGTGCCGGTTTAGTTTTTCGCTCTTTTGCTTTTTGTTCTAGTGAGTCATGCGGTTAGCATGTGATCTATATAAACGTTTGCCAAATAAAGTCTGTCTGTTGAAAGTCAGCGCTTTGTCCATTGTGGTCTTTCTTACTTTCGTTCCGTGTGAGCTCTAGCGCTATCCTGCAAACGTGAATCAATACCGACTCGCCCAACTTACTATTTTTGTCTAGTAGTTAACGACATTACTTAAAAAAAGAAGTAAGCGGAACTGTGTGCATAAGCACAGTATCGCGATGCGTCTGCAGATGAGCAACGTCTCAGCAACTTTTGTCGTAAAGCCTCCCCCATTTTGCGGGCTCCGCAGAACTGATCTGGCATAGCTTCTGCCTTGTGTTAAATATAGGTCTATTCGATTCAGCCAACTTTCTATGCAACTTCTGCACCCATTCACGGTGCACTGCACCTGGGCCTTCGGTTCCCCGAGGTGCAGTTGTGCACCCTACACCCTCGTGCTCGGTTGAACGGGATGCAAGGCAAGGTGCCGCCGCGGTGCAGTGCACCTTTGAACCTCGCAGCGAGTATGTGCTGCCCGGCACACCATAACTGGCACCCCCTGCACCCTTTTGTTTGTGGTGCCGTGCAGTTTTGCCTGAATCGATCAAATCTAATAACTGCAGAGTGATAAACTCGTGTGCGTCAATCTAAGAGCTGACAGCGCAGGAGGCCAGGCTACAGCGTCCGGAACGGAGAAATCCCATGCGCATTCTTCCCTTTCGTCTTGCGCGCTTCATCTACAAGAAATTTAGTAGAAGTTACTTATTGTCCAGCACGTGCTGTTCAGTTCAGGGCTCTGCCAAACATCAGTCGGCGTGAGAAGCTGCCGCGCGAATGCATGCCCCCGTCCTATTTTAGCGGACGCGCGAGCTCAGAACTATATATATATATATATATATACACACACACACTCCAAGGGTTCTACTAGGTCACACAAATACCCAAGAAAGTGGATGGGAAAACAGCGCCGCGGTAGCTCAATTGGTAGAGCATCGCACGCGAAATGCGAAGGTTGTGGGTTCGGTTCCCACCTGCGGCAAGTTGTTTTTTCATGCACTTTAATTTCGATTAATTTATCGTTTCATTACTTAATTTATTAGCACAAGTAATTTCCCCTATGTTGTCCTTGGTGTCAGTATTTGCTGGCTTCTTATGATATGACTATATATATATATATATATATATATATATATATATATATATATATATATATATATATATAGAGAGAGAGAGAGAGAGAGAGAGAGAGAGACAGATAGATAGCACAATTCACCTTTTACTCACCAGCTGCCCTGATCACATATCAAGCGTGACAATACAGCCTGGAATTAGCGATTACAAACTTCTTCATATATCCCTCTCTATACCACTAAAAAGAAGATCACCTACGAAGAAATTAATCGCAATCTATAATCGAGGAAACGTTGGACTAATCAATGGGAACTTTATAAAAGCACGTTGCTGAGCCTAAAAAACAAATACATCCCTGCAATCATTATAAGTTCCGACTCAAATAACCCGTGGTTTAACAAACACTTATTATCACTGCTTAACCCTGAAAAAACTCCTCTACAGAACCGCCAAAAGTGAAAATAATCCAGAAGCGCATGGGAACGACACCGCCTCTGTGAGACTAAATATATTAAAACATTAAACGAGGCCAAAGACAAATTCTTCTCTGTTGACTTGATTACAATAAAGCCCCTTAAACTTCGTAACGTAGTGACACTCTCCTCCTCCTCGTTTCTCCTATCTTTCACGCTCCCTCCTCGACCGTGGCGCCGCCTACACTGCTCGAGCGTAGCAACGGCGCCAACATGCGCTCCTCGCCACTCCGTAGACGCGTCTCGAGCAAAAATGGCGCTGATGCACGGCGCGAGGGCCCACGTGATGCTATTAGGCCAATAGCGACGCGGCGTTGGCCTCGGCCAGAGCGCGCGAGGAGGCGGCGGCATTCTTCAAAACGTGGCAGTACTTTACGAAGTTTAAGGGGCTTTAGATTACAATGCTTCGCTGAAACCCAAACAAATTCTGGCGTGTCATCTCCAGGAAACAACAAACTAACCAAATGAATCTCGTTGACTCAGATGATGAATTAATAAGCCCTAATAATTCCGCAGCAGCCCTAAATGAATTCTTCACGTCGATATTTCACGTCCCTAATCCCTTTACTATGGAACCTTTACCTAGCTTCTCGCCAAAAATAATGCCTAAAGTGCAAATAAACCCGGATGGTATATCAAATCTAATTCGCTCTCTTAAAATACCATCCTCAGCCGGCTGCGATGACATAAACACCAAATTACTTAAAAGCACTATAACTCTCTCTACTAAATTTTTGTACCTTATATTTAATCAATCTTTAAACACAGGAAACGTGCCCGACGATTGGAAAAAAGCGAAGGTAGTTCCCATTTTTAAACCAGAAAGGCGCAATAACCCTCCTAATTACCGTCCGATCTCTCTAACCAGTGTCCCAACTAAGCTCCTTGAGCACATTATAGCTTCTAACCTAGTGGATTACCTAGAATCAAACAATTTTTTTTACCCTTTACAACACGGTTTTCGTAAATGTCTGTCTTGCGAAACTCAACTAGCCAAATTCACGCACTACCTACTACTACACATGGACGATAACCTTCAAATAGATGCAATATTCCTAGATTTTTCAAAGGCCTTTGATCGCGTGTCTCACAACCATCTACTTGCAAAATTATCCTCCCTCGGTATCCGCCCCGAGATTATCAAACGGATTGAAAGTTTTGTTAACAGGATGCGTTCAGTTTACCTATGCTAACAGTTTTCAGTCAACCCTTACCAGTTTAACTTCCAGTGTTCCCCAAGGCGTAGGTTTATCGCCTCTATTGTTTTTGATTTACATAAATGACCTTCCCACTAACATATCAACGAAGCTGCGGCTTTTTGCAGATGATCGCGTTGTTTATAACCCCCTTCATACATCTAACGACGCAATCGCCCTACAACACGACCTTGACACTATCGCTTCTTGGCGCGAAAAATGGGATATGTCTCTAAACCTCACTAAATGCAAAGTAATATCCTTCACGCGCAAACACACCCCCATACACCACACTTATCGCATTAACTCTGTTCCTATTGGCCGCACGTGTACATACAAATATCTAGGAGTTCATATGACGCCATCACTTTCATGGGTGAAACATATTCAAACAATTCGCTGTGAAGCTTTACGCACACTATGGTATTTGCGACGTAACTTAAGATCCGCATCGTCTGAAATAAAAAAAAACTAGCATATTTAATGTATGTGCGACCCAAACTTGAGTATACGCATCATCCATCTGGCACCTCTCGCAAGCTTATCTCACCCATGACTTAGAAGCCGTGCAAAACCGCGCTGCTCGCCTCATTACGTCACAATATTCAAGACCCCCCCTATCAGCGTAACCACCTTAAAACAAACTTTGCCTCTTCCATTGCTTGCTTCATGGTGCGTAATTTCTCGTATTTGCCTTCTTCACACTTTCGTTTACTGCACTCAATCAGGACACGCCCTCTTAAAATGCCCGTTCAGAACATCATCCCGTTTATCTCATACTCGCCCCTTGGCGGCGATAAAGTGCCGGACGACGGCGATGAGCAGCTCATTCTTCCCACGTGCCATAACACTGCGGAACGAACTCCCAGATAACATTGTTTCGTGCAGCGACCGCAAAATATTTCGCGAAAGGCTAAACGATTTTGATAATGCTAACATAACCACCTAAATACCACAATTGTCTTATTAATATTTATTTATCGACTCGTTGGTGCTGTGTATGTGTTCCGTTATCTTCTTTTTTGTAATTTTCTTTTTTTTGTACCTATTACAATCAGTGTTCACTTCCTTAAGAGACTTTCTTATGAAGCTGTACAACTTTGATGCACGCCCCCCCCCCCCTTATTTAGTAATATATTTAATATTTAAATTTAATATTTATTATATAATTATATTTAATGATATATATATATATACATATATATATATATATATATATATGCCAATCCAATATAATACTTGCCACTTTTGCATATTTCATTAAGAAAAATGTTGTGCGCAATGAAGTGTAAAGGTCTAGCGTGGTCGTGTCGTCTCTTCCCTGTATCTCCCTCTCTTACTGCATGTCACGGCACGACCACGCGATTTCTTGCCCTGCCCATGCGTGAGTTGGTGAGCTGAGAAGCACAATGAAAGAAACGGCTGTGAATGAATGATCAAAAGCCGCAATAGAAAAATCAGTTCTGTTCGAAAGGCGAAGCATGGATAGCGATAGCATAGTATTATAGACAACTACACGAAGTAAGGTTCGCAGTTTTATCCCCCCAAAAATTGCGAAAAAGAAATTAAATTATGGGGTTTTACGTGCCAAAACCACTTTATGATTATGAGGCACGCCGCAGTGGAGGACTCAGGAAATTTTGACCACCTGGGTTTCTTTAACGCGCACCTAAATCTAAGCACAAGGGTGTTTTCGCATTTCGGCCCCATCGAAATGCGGCCGCCGTGGCCGCATAAATTGCAGTAAACATTCACTTACTAATGAAATTAACAAGCATGGTGAGATTCGCGCGCAGGCAAACATGAATACAATGACCCCGAACACCGGATGTGCCAAGCGAACGCTCTGCGCTGCCTCTCGCTTCACCACGTGTGGGAAACTTGAGGTTGCACGACCGTAAAACACTATACGCGCACGGCAGGACAGCGCGTTTCAAGGCACCAGCCATCTCGGCTCGCCAGTTTTGAACCCGCGGCAGATTGCATCCAAGATACAGTGCGTGGTCCTCGTATGGGCGCAGCCGCACGGACAGTCATGCATAGCCATGGCCGGGACAGAAGAGGAGACGCACGCTCGCCTACTCCCTAACGTTGACTCTGCAGCTACCGCTGATGTCGGTGGGACCAAGTTCCCCTATACGATGCGGCGAATGCGAGCGTAATGATGAAAAGAGACGCACGACCGCGTCCCGAAATGCGCAAGGATGCCACTCTGCTGGGCGGTCGCGTCCCCTTTCTCCATCCATCAGCCGAGCGAAGAAAACGAAACGCGCTCAACATGTTTGGTCTTCGAGCTCTTTCCTCCCCGACCATCGGCCAACTTGGTCCGGCGAGAGGAGCAGAAATATCTGCCCGTAAGCGCGCCTAGGATTGCATTACGGCAGTGGTGCGCGTAATAATATGCACCGGGGGGTCGCCTAATTTGGGCGTGGAACACATTTCGCGTTACTGCGTATTTTGATGGAAGGATTATTATTATTATTATTATTATTATTATTATTATTATTATTATTATTATTATTATTATTATTATTATTATTAATAGCAGCTATGGAAACATACAAGCACACAAAGGAAACGGGGAGGGAGCAAGCTGACAACTGCCACCGAGAGGGGCACAACGCCTGCCTTCGGGAGGAGGAAATCAAAAGAGGAGAAGATAGGAAACAAATAAATAGGGAAGCAAATGGGAAATAAACAAATGACAGAGGCACGAACAAAAGAAAGTAGTAACACGGAAAAAATGTCTATAAACGGGAGGCCAAATCAGATTTCCGCAAGAATGCAAGTGTTGAATGCATCCGGGACGAGCGAGGGCTCCCGCTTTCTGCTTGCAGCCTCGCGCCTTGTAACGCGTGAGAACGCTAACTTCTGCGCACTCTGTACACAAAATATGCGAGAACACACCGCGAAATGTAGCGAGGGCGTCGCCCTTACGACATGGAATGCCAAGCGAGCGCCGTTCATGTTGTAAATCGCTATTCGTGAAGATGCGCGCTTGTTCCGTGCGGGAAGCGTGCTAAAGTTGCAGCCTGCTCGAAAAACAAAAAGCAACAACGCCTGCCGCGATAGCAGTGCTGACCACGTCTCATTCTAAGAATTCCTTTTCATCGAACGTGACTTGAGCCCCTTCTTAGTGCGGGATACAAGGGAAGAGAAAAAAGCTCGAACCAAGTCTCTCCGTATCTCTGCCATGCTTGCCAAGTTCACTGCTGCGTCCGCGCTATTACACCTCCGCAAGAAGGGCGTTCTTTGTGCCTCTGTCCTGCACACTCGTTCGTCGGCTTCTCGGCGTTTCCTAAAGCAGATCGTGACTTTAAGTTTTTTTTTTTCAATAGACTTTTCTTCATATTTACTACACATTTTCACAGCTCAGTAGATGGTGTCCCTTCTATTGAGCCTGATACCGCGCCTGCTGCTTGCCACTTCGTCTGCCCGAATTAAGGTAACATAAATTTTTCTACGCGACGCCACATCTGCCGCTGGCACAAAGACGTTCATTTTATTTCACCTATGACTCTCGCATGGTATCCAGCGTCTTGAATACGAAAAGCAAGTGTCATTGCCACCGTCGATTAGTTCCCGCGCGAGCTTTGCTCAGGGCGGGTTCCAGTTTTCATAATACGCGCTGACTGAACTTTTCACTGCGTTCGCAGTTAATACAATCCCACACGCAGTCATACGAATCAAGGGCGACTACTTAGCGACACACTAGGGACACACTTCTTTAGCGACTGTCCTCTGTGCATTCTTTCTGTGTCCCATCCTCAAAACGCTCCGTCGTAACCCTTTTCCATCAAGCCAGAAACCAACTTTCCTATCTAAGTCTCTTAAGAGCTGATATTGAGCCTATATTGAGATTAACTGTAAGAATATATAGCCTCAACTATAGATGCATAGTCTGCGATAATGCTTTCAGTTGACCGCACTTCTTTCATTTCTTGTTTAATGATCCGAGCTTTGCTTCCTTCTCGCTCGCTTACGACGCGGTAAGTAAAATGCGCTGCCACTTTGGTTGTATACCCTTACCCTAGCTTAAAAACGTTTTTGGCGAAGAAATTGCATACGAACAGCGTTGCTTAGTGAATTCCGCAGGGTAGTGCTGGATGGGGATCGGAATGCAGTGGTGTGTGATTTTACTAAATTTAATAGGCACGTGTGCTCATACCTGCACACTAGCGTTACAATGTTGCTTACGAGCACAGTTATGCCTCCGGACTACCCCGAGGGCGTGCGTCACTGCGGTTAGATGGGAGCGGCGTGTTTATTCACGGTTGACTGCGCTATGCCGGGCACAACCACTGCTAGAAATTTCGATGCGCGTGTGCAGTACAGCTGCGTATCCGCGACAAACGAGGCTTGCCGCCGGGCACATTGGCGGTGTCCTTGTAACGCAGAATTGAGCTGGTTGGCGCATGTGCGAAAGTGGACAACGCGCACATGAAAAAACAAAAAAAAAGAACTAAAGGCAGGGCAACAGACAGGATGGGGCTTGATGCGGCACTGACCTCGCAGCACGTCACTCCGAAATTTAAAAGAGAGAACTTAACCATTGTTGCCCGTATTCATGGCATTTCAGTGCACGTTAAAGTGCAGCAGGTGCCGAGTCCGGTGACGTGTAGATGCTTTGAAACTTTTGACGCCATCGTGCTGTCGTGACAGTTATGAAAAAGTGGTCCTCCAGGCTGCGCCCTTTGATTACCTGAACTAACCGGCATTGCTCAGCCGGATAATTTCTTACTGCATGGTTGTTGTTACGTTTGACTTCATCGCTATTTTTCATGCCGTTGCGCTCAATATTAGCTTTTAGCTTTCAGTCCTTTCGACTGCATTATTATTATTTTTTCGGCATTTTCTATTGGCATGCGTTCACGTTCGCCTGTATCTGTTACGTTTCTTTGCGCTGCTTTTTTCATTATGTACGCGTCTATGAACCTTCCTTGAAACACCTTGTCCCGTGCTATGCTGAAGACGCTGATGTATTTTTAAAATATATTTGGTAGATTTAACGCACGTGGTTCAGTGAACAAGACTGATTCATGTGTGGCCAAAAAGCAGGGCCGGTATTTTGTAGCGATGCCTTTTTCGATTCTATGCTTTTTCAGACTTTTCGCGCTTGGCCACTGGTCAGAGCGACGGTCTGCCCACATTATCAAAGCGATCAGGCGGCCGCGTGTGGTGGATGATAAGAATAGCATAGAATAACGCATAAGGCATCGCTACAAAATAGCGGCCCAGGTCTCTTAACTAGCTGTTTCGGCATTAGTAACAGAAATTAACAAATCACTTATAGGGTAAATGTCTTTCCGAATCATTTTCATGTTATTTATTCTTTCTTCTCCTAGAACCACTAATTATTAATATTTAGTTTGAAAACATACATACAGTTGAAAGAGAGAAGACAAGGTACAGGCTGGCAACTGCTACCGGAAGGCGCACAACGCCTGCCTACTTTTCAGGAAGGAGGGGGAGAGAAACATAAGAATGGAAGATATGAAGAAAAGAAGGAAAGAGAAAAAACAAAGAAAGACATAGCAGAACCACAAAGGCTAAATAAAGTAAGACAATGACGAAGAATAGAGCATATGGCAGTAAAAACAGAAAAAGAAATCCCTCCAGGTCGATGTAATAGAATGTTAAAAAAAAAAGTAAAAATAATGTCGAAGATCTTGTCGCTCGCAAACGAAGAAAAAATAAAAGCCACAAGCGGGAAGCCAAGTCGGCATATTTCAGAAAAGTAAGGAGGCCGCGATAATCCTCGACGCGTCGAGACGCACAACCACTGAGGTCCATCGAGGGTCGCACACCGGAGACCAAGAAGATGGATGGTGGCCCCTCAGTAGCCAAAGAAGTAATCTAGTAACGCTGTCAGTAGCGACGTGCGCTGCGCAGTAGAAGCGGGACAGTCCGGTATCAGCTGCCACCAGCGAACAGTCGACAACCGAAAGCTCTGACGGTGGCGCGATTGTGCGGAACTACCACGACACTATCTGCAGCACGCAAATTCAATGTTAGCACAAGTATTCCCAGAAGACGCAGCGCGGTTTACCGCTGGGTAGCTCGCGTTCTTCGGCGGTGACGTTGTCGTGGCGCCGACAAAGCGAAACTGGCGAAGCTTCAGCAGGCAAAGGCCACGCGATCGTCCGCAGCTCACCAGAACACCTTGAGACTGTGGTACAACCAAAGCCCGAACACGCCACTGCGGTCTCAAAGTACTGCCAGACGAAAAGTATTTACGCAGCTGGGCTACGCATGACAGTCGCCTCAGCCCGTCTACTCCGTCTTCCTCCAGTGAACTCTGGGCCGCTGTGCACGAATTTGGTTCGACAAATGTTGGTACAAGCTGCACGCGGCAATTACGCTGGTCTCGGGTATCTTGCCCAGTGCAGCGGCATGAGCATAATTTATTCCACGCTTCCTCCCAGCGACACGTGCGTACAGTGACGACCGTACGACCGAGGCCACGTCGGTGCCACCACGTTTATTTATCCAGCCGAACGATCACGGGCTCGATCTCTCTGCAGCATAATTGGCGCGCGGCGCTTGCTTGAGAAGCGTTGCACTCGTCGTAGTAAATACGCGAAAGTGCTACATTAACTGGCTACGACCGTTATTAAATGTACTATCGCGCTCAGTATGAGCTATAGCGCGTATGCGCGTGTCAAAGCGGTCGCGCATTCTAGCTCATACTGAGCGCGACAACATTGACACGCTATACCGTGCTCTGAAACGCCCACTTCCCCTCATATGTCACATTGAAGCGTTCACAACTTTGGATAAGCGACTTCGTAGTGGTAGCATTGTTCATGTCACCCAACGCAAGCCTTACATTGAGGCGTGCGTCGTGTCCGCGCCTCATTTGCCAGCATGCCGACATTTTCATTCTAGTAGTGGAGTCAGCCCTAATGGGAAGGATGAGCATTCCTGCGGGAGCAACATCGCCACCGTGCTGGCACGTGCAAGTTGCCTTGGTTCGGACTCCGGCAGTGGCTCATTGGCCCCGTTCTAACCGTTGCACGCTGCTTCTAGAGTCCGTGCGGAAGCTTTCGTAGTTGTGAAGTTTCAGTTCAGACCCGCAGCTATCTCTATTCCTCTGCTCACCTCCATCTTATTGGTCCCAAAGGCAAACTCCGCTTACACGCAGCAGGAGTGCCACGTCATGGCCTTTGTAATTTGCCTCTTGACGACGACGACGACGACGACGACGACGACGATGATGATGATGATGATGATGATGATGATGATGATGATTTATTGGCATCTCCTTTCAAACGGGGCGGTGACGTATAGTCACCTATCCTGCTTGAGTTAATCAGGTACATTGTACATGCTTTTCATTCCAACATTTTTGTATACATTTCCTTAATTTTTTCTCAACCGTACCAGAGACGGTGCAGGTGCACCGGCAGGACGCGACCGCCTTACAAGATACAACGACCTTGTAAAGTAATTTTACCTCGAGAGAAGAACCTTCCCCACCCCTCACCGCAAGTTAGAGCACAGGCAACCACCCTTCGCCTGTTGCATACCAATAAATACCCCTCCCTTACACGCTATCACATCATATACCCCGACATCTACCCAAGCCCCACGTGCAAGGTCTGTAAAACTCAATCAGCACCACTCCCCCACATGCTATGGGAGTGCAAACATCAATATCCAGACCTTAATCCCGTGACCCTTTCGTCGAGATGGCACGCCGCCCAGCGCAGCTCCCATCTCGACGACCAACTCTGGTCTACCCAGCAGGCCTACGATACGGCGAAGAGGCAAGACCTCGACGTTCCATCGTGGGAGGCCTAGGCCCAGCCGAATAAACTGCTGGTTCTCATTAAAGCTCTCTCTCTCTCTTCATCGAAACTTATCTACTTTGCACCGCTACCTACGCCTGTAATGGATCCGGTCGTTATCAACCTCTTCTCTTTTTTCTTTCTACCAATACTCTAAACGTCTCTTGCGTATCTCGACTGCTGGCGGGTTGATGCTTCCATCCACTTCAAATTTTCTAAAGGTTGCAGGGCGTCCCTATACGGCGGTTGCGAAGAAGAAAACCACGTAAGGCAGGCAGTTTTCTTTAATATCTCCTGACTACATACCAGTATTTTGAGCTGAGTTTCTGGCGGTTACATTGTCTTTACGAAAAGTGAACTCCTAAATCTCGAAAGTTGTAGTAGTAACTAATTCTTTATTTTTATTTTCAGCTCTCACTGCAAATAGTGGCTCACATTTGTCGCGTACATTCTATTGTCTAATGCCCTCTCACTTAGCACTAACTAGATTGGTATGGATGCCTGGTCACAAAGGATTACTTATTAATGAATTAGCGGACAGCTTGGCGAGAGCGGCCCTTAGTGATCCAATTATTCCGATCCTTCCTGTATCAGATTTCATAACTGCTACTAGGTTCAGGAAACGTGCGGTCATGCAAGACTTTGAACCGACCATTAAGAAATTTGACGGATTAACGACACCTCCTATTACCTTGGAGCAGAAACTTCTGCCGTAACAGAAAAATTGAAGTCCTGTTTACAAAGTTCAGATGTCGAATACCGACATTAAACTGTTATCTGCATCAATCTAGTCAGGCACCCTCCTCCTTGTGCTGCTCTTACTGTGGTGAGCATGAGACAATGGAACCCTGCTTCCTGTCATATCGCCAAGCACGTACTGAGGATCTTTTTTCGGTGGGAGGGGTAGGGTTGGCATCCGAAGGTAACTTTTCTATGCAAATGAGGGGGGGGTTACATTCTTTTTTATTCATTTAGTCAAGTACCTACATATCGCCCTGGTGGGCATTACAGTAGGGGGGACGAGGCAAAATAAAGGAACACTTGACAGCACCAAAGTTGTAAATTTAATAAATACAGGCACAAAATGCAGCGTCCTGATGGGCATTTCAGTAAAGGGTGTGGCAAGATAGATAAACACTTCATTGCACCCAAGTAATAAATACACACAAGCAACAAACCGGGCAATCAATCACTGGACACACAGAAAGGTGAACAAGCTACACATACTAAGTATATCGGAAAACCTTGCACGATCAGCAGCAGTTTCAACAATATCAGGACACAGCCGGTTCCACTCACGGATGGAGGAGGAGGAGGAACTTTATTATTGCAGAAACCGTTGCGCGGTTTATTACTGGGTGGTTCCCTCTGACAGGGCTCCACTAGTGCGCGGAAAAAGCTAGTGCTTATAAACAGCCGTGCGGGAAAAATTTCTTTAATCTTTGGGCTGTGATCTCGTCACTCAGAATACGTAACTCGGTGCCGGTAAATATCTACTTTTAATTAACGGTGTTTCATTGTGCAGCGCGTCTCGGAAAAATACGGGGCGAAATCGTTCACGGCGCAAGGAAAGGTCCACCCAGTTAATTCGGCGTTTAATATCGTAGATGCTGCTCCGAAATTGGTAACAAATGGCTACAAAGCGAGCGGCGTGGTTCTGCAGATAGCTTCTAAGCTATTTGTGAGAAGCTGTGTGTGCGGGTCTCACACAACGTAGGCATGTGCAAGGATAGGCCGGATATTGGTTACATATTGTGTTTCCCTAAGTGTTGCGGTGCATGCTTGAACTTTATTTATTTAATGAAGTTAAGAACGCGACCTAGCTGCCATCTGAGTTATACACTGAACGTGACGATTCCATGACAAATCTGAAGAAAAGGTAACTCCTAGGTATTTAGCTTCGTTAACTGTGGCGAGGGGCTGACCAGTGATGTGACAATTCGATTGCATGGGGTTACGCTTTCTGGTGATACGGTTATAGCAGCACTTGGAAACATTTAGGGACATACGCCAGTTTTGACACCAAAGGGATATACTATGGAGATCTGACTGTAAAGCTAATCGGTTTGAATCATTTTTAATTTCCCTGTATACAACACAGTCATTAGCATACAGCCTGATATTAATGTTATTCCAGAACTAATATCATTAATATAAATTAGAAAAAGAACTAGTACAAACGTGAATAATGCCCACCGTTCGCTATAAAGGCGCGTAAACCCGCAAAAGAGAAATGAAATAACGTGTATCTTTCAGGTACGCCCTGTGAGCTACACCTCTCCTTCACTTGGCAAAGAATCAAGTAACCACATCAAATGGACTCTCGTAGCAAAGAAACTCAGGAAGGACATTGCCAAGAGCGAGTGGACAAGCGGAAGTGTAAAATTAAGATATCTAGTAGCGTTTTTTCAATTACATCTGCGAGAATTCTAGAGAAATATACATTTGCGGAACAATCCCAGGCTCTTTTGGATCCTTCGTTTACTGCTCTACCAAGTGCCAAAACCGACTCATGTTGTTACATGGGAAGTTGCGTAACTATACTTGGCCACCAGTCCCGTACAACCGCGTAGAGCGCAGGACGCTGCGGTTCTTAACGTACTGCGCCCACCGTGGAACTCTAGAAAAGACCCACATAAGCAAAGCAGAGAAGTGTCTACGTCAGGCGGCTCGACTGATAACTGCAGAAGCGTCATTCAAAACACACGGAATCATACTCCACTTCCGGCGGCGTTTTCTCTACTTCCTTTTTAAATATAAAGATTTGATCCATAAATATTTTCAAAACAACGGTTAAATTTGTTAATTTTTTATTTTCCTTCCTGTTTGGCGTTTGCCTCGGCTCTCTCCCTTAGTAGATCGCTTAATTTCTCAACTTCTTGCAACTTTTGTTTCCCGTTGCCAATTTTGCACGAAAACAGCCGCCCCATTGGGAAAAAAACGAGACGAGATAACGGGTGACATTCATATTACTTATGGGTTTAGCGGTTATTGCAGAGTTTGATGATGGACGCTGTTTCGCATGATATTATTTTCCACCTTATCCAACCCATATCACGGGTACATGGTTCCGAGGATCTGCCAGTGTCGCGAAGAGCCGTCACTTGAGGAAATAACGAAGCAAAAGGAAAAGTTAAATGCAACAGGCGTTTCCTCCGGCCGCAACTCGTCCTACGAGCATACAGACAAGCTGACTACGAACTGAATCAATTTGCTGGTCCCTGGATCAGTCCAAACAAAGAACTAACGAAGCAACAGCGATGCGGGTGATTGTTGCAATAGACGGTGACAAATAAATGCATCTCGAGTTAATCGCGCGGGCACCGAATCGATGAGAAAAATGACCTTTACAGCCCAGGAGATGCCGATAACTACCACCATCCAAAAGGTGTGAAAAGGGCAGCGGAATGCACATAGGGGTATACTATACCAGCCTATGCAAAATTCCACCATTTTTTTTTTCTGGAACTGACAAAAAGAACTGCCACAGATGAAGTTTCATACTAGGAAATCGGTTAATGCAACATCGTCGTGTATACACAGGTGCAAATTAAGAAGGAAAAGAAACACCGAGCCAATTAGAAAAACTGGGACAACAACAACAAAAAAAAGGCAGATCTTCCTACCCTATTTCACTCGAGATCGTAACGAAATTCTTTAATGAAGCGAACACGAAGTCCAGATTGGACTCAGCTGAAAATTGCACAGAATAAAAACAAAATTCAATGCTACATTACTTTGTGAAATAGTATGCACCACCTTTGCTACATACGCTAGTTACGAACAGGGATCCGGTATACTAAGAATACGCACCGAGACAGCCGCGCACACATATGTACTGTTGAAACGACAACAAAATATTGCACAGTGCACGTGCAACAGTAAACATTCCTGTCACAAAAGGAACAATTTAGCAATATTGAAAAATCTACACACTGTTACAAATAAGCATTAGGATCAACACTACACCTTTACGTTATTGGCATTTTATAAATCAGAAGAAATGCGCTATATGTGCCAGTGATGTGTTTTTATTTCCTCTCTGCCAGCTGTACTTCTAGTGTGGGTTAGAAAAACAAAATACTTTTCAAGCTGTGACAATTTGCCGTGGTGTCTTCATAAACGTCGAAATAATTTTCTCAACGCTAACTACATGACGCCCGATGAATTAACATGAGTGCTAACCCGTTAAGGCGCTCCTGAGCGGTTCAGTTTCGTAGGTGTACATCGCAACCTTCTTTAATGTCGAGAAACTGCGTTCTGCAGCGGCAGTTGTCACTGGGAGCGTTCCGAAAACCTTGAGAAGTGTGTGAACGTTCGGAAATTGGCTCTCGTCGCATTTCATTATTGCGTCAGCGGCATAGCGCAGCGTCTCCTCTACTCCTGTTGCTTCCCATTCCTCTTTCCACATTTCCCACTCTCCCCTTAGTGCAGGGATGTGCATTGTCTGCTTGTCGTGTACGTAAAATTGGAATGCCGGCTGCACAGACTTAATGTTTACTTTAGAGGCGTGTTTTGGTAGAACGAACTGCAAACTATACAAAGTTGCCATGAGGCTTGCAAATCGGCGCTCGAGGGAAGCTCTAAGATCGTGCATGTAGGGAATAAACGTCGCTCGCTTATAGTACTCCTCTGCTGAAGTTGAGAAGTTAGCCCGATGTTTCTGCTCGCCAACTACTCGCGGCATTTCACAGTTTACGCCAAAATCATCCGCTGCCTTTTGACATGGCGAAAATATTTTGCAAAACTCCGCCTCAGAATTACAGCCATTCCTCCTGGCTTATTCAATACGAGGACTGCTTAGTCTAAAGCGACGTTCATGTCAATAGACTTGCTCTGTAAGCGCTCAGACAAACGTTGTGTTAAGCTTAAGAAGCTGTCGCAAACAGTAAGACATATGAGGACGTTGAAGCAGCATACTTGATGGTGGAGGGCAGATGCGGGGAAAGCATTTGTTGCGTCGCGGGAGGCTTCCATGAGCTCTTCTGGTACGGCGACTATTTGGGTCAATGCCTCACTAAAGATCCCATAGTGAACTAGGGTGGTTGCTTGGGCTAGTTGGTAATTCATGATAAAAGCGAAAACCTTGGGAAGTGTTCATGTTGAGAACCTTGAGTTCATGTTGAGAAACCTTGAGACGTGTTCAAGTGACCATGTTCTTAGTACAATTACTTGCTTTTAGAACACCCCTCGTGACTGCCTTTCATTTTCTCCGCATGCCCCCTCTTGTATATATATACACATGATGTGCCAACGCAATAAAATATTGTTGGAAGTCAGCGCAGTGTATGTCGTCTCTCGCAGTCCTTGTCCTTCGCGCTGAACGTCGTTTTTATCGCCTCGTGGTGTTCCACCCACCTGGTTTCACAATACCGCTGTGAGCAGCAGAAGGATTTCGAGGCACTTTCAAGGTGCCTTTTCAGCACTGGAATGGAAAACTTTATTATGGTCCTGCAGCGCGTAGCGGGCGTCTTTTCAGGACCACAGATTTTTTAGGCGATCCCCTGAAAAATGCGCAAACGTCTTTAATCGTGCCGAAGGTACGTTGAATGTCTTTAACATTCGAGGCGTCGCTCAGGCAGAGATTGAGGGAATGCAATGAGCAGTGCGTGTACAACGCAGTTGGAAACTATTTGCAATTGATCGCCTGTACGCCACGGAATGCTCCGCTCATCACTGCCGCACCATCGTAACCTTGGCCTCTCATGTGTTCCAGCTGCAGACCTAGTTTAACAAGCTCACTTTACAGCGTGTGAGTTAAGCTAGAAGCACTGACATCTTCCACAGCTACAAAGGACAAGAAATTATCTCGAATGCACGAAGTGCTGGGGTCAACGTATCACACGCAGAATGAAAATTGTTCTGTTTGCGATATGTCCGATGTTTCGCCTACTAGCACGTCGAGAAGCCCTGCTTTGTTGACATCTCTGGCTATTTTGTCTTGGATTAGCTACCCGATAATAGAATAGATTCCCAATTTCGAGGGAGGTGAGGGGGAGGGGGGGTCTGGGTACGTGCCTTCATTTCACCGTCTTTAATCATTAAGAAAACATACTTTAGAAAGACAATTTCATGGTGCTTGATTGTATATAACGATTCCTGATATTCTATCTTTCGGAGTTTCTTCACTGGGACACTATCATAGGGATGTTGGTTCAGCTGCTGTAAGATACATCCCCGAATCAGGACGATTCCCTTGCTAAATTATAATATTTATCTGACTTCATTCTTTCAGCTGCTCAAAATTTTCGATGGCGCTTCTTTTAGATTCGTTTAATCGTTTGTATTAAGTCACCCAATTCTTGACCAATCCTCCATAGTGGGTATGAGCCACTCTTCGATGCTAACAAACAAACAAACAAACTGGAGAGCCCGAAATCGGTTGGAAAATGGGTTCTCGGACTGTTGCCCTCAAAATGACGCCGAGACCACAACATCCAAGGTTTAATCCACTACCTGCGAAACCAGCTCGCTAACTCTGACCGCTAGGCGTACTGACAATGCGCACGAACAACTCTGAGCGCGCCACGGCCAGTCGATCTCCCAGCAACCAGCGAGAGGCACCCAAAACTTCTCCCCCCTCGCCGCTAGTCAACGATTCATGGTCAAGGCGCGCAGACAATCGCGGCAGCAGCCATCACCGGCGAAATCCAGTAAAATGTTTTCATCATCATTGGCATACTGACGAAGAAGTTTAGTTGCCGTGTCATACTTTTTCTTCGACAAGTGTGAGGCTGTTGTGACGAGAAGGACCGCGCATGGCGGGAGAGCACAAGCGCTGGTGGCCCGTGCTAGAAAGAGGAGATCAAGGCAGAACGGGCCCGGGGCTGTATAACGTAAAACTATTCCATTCTCACTTTATTTCAATCTCCTGACTGCAAATGTACGTAACCGATGACGCATGCATCGGGCAGTGATCCGCAGCATTGTTTGAACAGCCCAATCAAACGCTCTTCTTGTTTGTCGGAGGTCCTTTTCGTTTGCTTTCAACGCGAATAGCATTGCCTGCTTTGACATGTTCTAGGCGTTAGCATTATTAGGGTGCTTCACGCACTTTCAGGGGGCTATCTTTTTATCTGTCTACCAATGTTTGTATCTAGCCATTTTCCCGCCTTCTAACCATTTATCTAAGATTGTATCTAGCTATCTTCCCGCGAATATACGGAAAGTGCCTTGAGCGGCCATTCGCGCGGCAGTTTTTCGTGTATTCGCGTGGTTCTTTCATTCTTGGAAAAAAAAACTTTCATGCAGCGCGTATTGAGCAACAGACAGCTGTATCGGGTTTTTCATGTTGCTCTACCATTTTCTCATTGACACTTTCCATCTAATTATACTATTTGAGAACTTGATTCATTTATTAAGGCTAATTATGTAATTAGGCGGTATGCAAAAAAAATAATCTGAGTATCTCCAAGCGGCGGCAAACAACATTACCTTGGTTCTGTCCAGCTACTTGGCATTTTCACATTTTTAAAGTTGGGCTCAACTTACGTAGGACATCGGGTACAAAGGGTTCATTTACATCCGTAATTTTATTTCCTCTCTTCGCTTATATCAGGATATTCGTGTCAGTCGTTATATTCTTCCCGATAGCCTCCAAATATACAGTGCGACTACCATACCTAGGCGCACGTACGCAGTACAGAGGAATATCGCTCTCGCTGGCCGGAACACGTGAGCTTCTATCTTAGCGTTCTCTTCCACAGATCTTGCAGGGTTACGTGGTAAATTCAATGGATTATCCGGCTTCCTCACCTCGAAGCCCAACACCGCCGGCTCAATGTAGCGCGCGACAGGACAGGGAAATTCCCGCTCGAACAACACTGACCCGTTCGCTTGTACGGCGCCCAGGATCACGAGCGCGAGCAGACTGAACGTGGCCGGATAGACCCGCGTGCTTTGTCAGCCTCGGAGTTAATCGAATGCACCCATTATTCCTGCTGTGCCCGACCGTCCCTGCCCGGACCGATGCGATTCCGTGGCACACGCCTGAATACCAATTTCTGTCGGCTACGGCGTAATAATGCACGCCACGTATGAAACTCACAGCTCCGATACGTTTTCATTTGATATCAATGCATACTGTATAAACTTCCCTTGCGCGTAGCACTGAATACAAAATACGTGCTTTAATAACGCTGTCCCTCCTTTCTCGTGTTATTCTTTAAGTTGGCCATGCGCGCACAGCCGCCTAGTGGACCAAGGACCGTCCCTTACATTGTTACTATGAGCTATGCCTATAGCAACGTCCTTTGCAGCGTGCGTTTGCCAACTGCTGCCCATATTTTAGCCGTAACTTTTCTTTTTTTCCTTTTCCTGAAATAAGAAGGGCTGTCTTTGGTGCCTTACAGGTGCTAGGAATTATATGGCACGCCCCAGCGTGCATTAGCATTTCGGGTAACACTTTCAGCTAAGACGCGCATACTTTCGTTTCGAGCGTAAAACACTGCGCTGTAAAGATGGCTTTGTGCATTGGAAGTTACTGCGACAATCATGTGAACAAGTATGGCTTTCTTTTCTAGAAAATTCGTCACTCATAGTATCTAGTGAACCTCTAGAGGTGTACTCAGCCCATAACCTCTAGCGTGCTTATGGGCTGTTTATTAAACATGAAATGCTTCTATAGGTGCCGTTGCTGGGGACCTTCAAGTGACCTTGAGCCGCAACCCAGAGCCGTTATCCGTGCACCCAAACGAGAACATCCTGGCAAGCTGGGAGAACAAAACGAGATCCTCCGGACCAGCAGTCAAAACTTAAGAAAACGCGCTCTCTGACCCCCAACTCTTTGTACAGGACCGCATTACATGCGCTAGTTACTGCCCAAGCAAGTTACAAAAAATATTGCTTTCGAGCGCTTCCTAATGTTTCTTCACAATATCACTCAAGCTGTAACTTATAGTACGCTGAAGTTTCATTTGCCATTTACAATAGCTACGTTCAAAAGGCAGATACAGGGCACATTACACTTCATTGTCATCTTTTGGTGCTGACACAGGGTTGCATGTGCTCTTTTGAACTCCAGATGTCCGTGAGTTCCACGGCGCGGGTTCTGCGTCGCCTCGAGAGATGGCGCCACGCTGCGTGGCGCCTCCTTCAGGCGATGTTATTCTAGCTGGGCAGTGCACTCTGTCTCCCTGGCGTCTTTCGCTGCCTCTCGTGCCGCCTTCAGCCGGTTTTCTTCCTCTGGCTTGGCAGCGTCCATGTGGACCAGTGCGCATGTATGGCGTGATGCGGTGTGGTGTGGTGGGGTGCGACGTTGCGAACATGCAGTACACCCATTTTAAGATTGTGGCTAGTGTCATCTCCAACCAGTCTGCTTTGCCGGTTGCCATTTCGCGCTTACATCTACTCTCGATTACGCGAGAACCAGCAAATTTTTTTACGATTTCTAATATTTGGAATCATTCTGCGACTAGTATATGAAAGTAAACAGATAGAGGAAATGCTTCCTTCGATGAAAAGCTGGAGATGTTAGCCTGGAAAACAGTTGTACATAACATTAGACGTAGTGACTGCGAGATTATGTCATTATATTATAATTTTGCTCGTTCCTTTATTCAATTTTGCAAGATTCGCCCGATTCCATTTTACAACGATGCGATGTTGTACACTATCACCCACAGCCCACGCACTGTACAATGGGTATATACCTTTTTTTTTTAGTTTCCCGTGCACTTTGCATTAGCGTCTGTGAAATTTGTTTCAGAAATATTGCATGTCAGCTATTGCTTTTCGTGTTGGACGTTCGTTAGTCAAATTTTGAAACAGCTGCTTGCAGCTTAAAAACAGCTGCTTGCAGACGAGCGTAACTGCGATTCGCCTTCGGCTTTTCGATTACAAATTTGTATTCGTCGTTTCCTGTCAAATATAGGCCGCTCAGTAGAAATCGAAAATAAAACATCAGCAAAAAAAAAAGAAACAGGGAAGCAGTGTGGCTTAAGCTGCAGTGATGTCCGTATAATGGGTAGATGCACGAAAAGTGAAAACTAGTAGCGGCAGCAAGTGCCCGCGTGGGCTTTGTTAGGCCAGTTCAGGGATGTTAGTGGCCCGTAATTTCCTCTATTTAAATGATCCTAAAGAAAAAGAACATGGTGCCATGAATGTCGTTCCTGGCCTGGAATTCATGTGCCCTGCATTCTAAAGCCTGCAGCCTTGCCCCTTTGGGAAATTTTAATAGGCGTCGTACACAACAAACTATACAAATATGAAATACGTTCCTTTG